>NW_022196915.1:11874217-12005520 GCF_008632895.1 Mastomys coucha | reverse complement strand
GAGAGAGAGAGAGAGGAAGAGAGAGGGGGGGGAGAGGGAGGGAGGCACGGGCTCTTTGGATAATTAGCAGAGTCCTCAGGAGGTTCTTAGAGGCTTCTAAATACACTGGCCATCCAATCTCCCTATCACAGGAGCTTATGTCTCAGAGTCTCCTGGGTCCCAAGCGCCATAGATGCCAGGCTTGGCATGATCCACACTGCTGGGGTGCCACCAACAGGCTGCCGGAAACCCCATTTCTTTTTTCTTCCCAACAAAGCCAGATGGCAGGCAGTGTGACTCCATTTCCTGCAAAGTCCAGGGGACTTTGTCCCCTCCTGCTTGGAAGGCTCTGCCCCCTCCCGATGCACTTCCTGTGGCCCATAGCCCAGCCTCTCTGCTAGTGAGATCCGCCCTTCCCCCTCCCGCGCAAGCCCAGAGCGAGTCAGCCCATCTGGTTCTATTTCACTTCGTGTTACTCATCAGGATGTGTTTGCCAGGAGTTATTTGATGTTCAGGAAGAATTCTGAAGCTTTTGAAAAGAGGTAAATAAAATCCTTTATCCCCCAAAGAGTCGTGAAATTGTGTTTTGCTCAGGAGGTGGCAGGCAGCCATGTGAGGTCTGGAGGCCCCTGCCTAGCCAAGCACAGGGGCTGGAGTTTCAGGATTTGTTCTTCTGTCAGTCAGTCCGCATCCCCACTCCTCCAAGCCCTTCCTGATGCTCTCTTGGGATGCCCGAATTTGGGAACAGATGAGGGCTGCCTGTGGGGACAACCCAGCCTGTCTCTTGCTCTTCAGCCAAGAAAGCTTTTAGGGAGCGCACTCCTCCTGGTCTTCAGCCCTGTCACTCCACAGCCATGCATATGAGCTCCAGAGGGAGGAACCTGAACCAAGTTCCCTGCCACAGAACAACCTGTGAGGATGACTGACAGACGGCCTGGGTTTTGGGGAGCTCGCCCCATCTTCTAGGGTCTGGATATCACAAAGCAAGGGAGCTGACATTCCTCTAAGCTCCTGTGAATGGCAACAGACATTATGGGTGCTAGGACACCCAGAAGGAGAGTCTCTGCCAGCAGGACTGTCCTACAGAGGAAGGCCCCACCCCCTTTAGCATCAGTTTCACCCAGAGTCCACACAGCCTCCTATTTCTGCCCAGAGAACTTTCAGTGCAATGTCACAGTTTTCCCTGACAAGGGCTAGATCTTCAGGTCTCCTTAATCCAAGGTGGACTCCACTCTACCTTGCTGGGTGCCCTTAACCATCCCGTTAAGGAGAGGCCAACATTTGTGTGATTGATTGCTCCTTGGGCAGAATCTGAGTGTTTACTTCCACCCAAAACATCCGTATTGTATGCAATGCCCCCCACATAAACACCCAGGCAGCGGAATGGAGTGCGAGCTCACCCCTGTACCTCTTGATCTAGTCCTCCCTATTTACAGGGATGCTACAGGGCTCCTCCACAGCCTAGAGCAGTGTCATCTCAAATCCTGCAGTACGTGAGGCTCCCCACCCACTGCATCCCTCGTGACAGCTTACAACCCTGACTATTAAACATTGATCACTCAAATTTAACATCCCATCTTCCCTTTGATATCTTCAACTGCTCTCTGCATAAGACAACAAGCCGCTTTCTGCAGCTCCGCATGAGGGAGACTTCAAAGACTTCTTTCCCAGTCCCTCAGCACTGCAGCTCTGGGATTCTGCCAGTGAGACTGCTAAGAGGAAGGTTTAAGACATCTTCTGCTGGCAGCATCTTTGGGACTCAGGCCTGTGGGGAGAGCTCCATGCTTTCAGTCCTGGATTCTGGGGTGACTTGTGCATAACTGGAATGTCAATGGCATGCTAATTTTTTTCTAGAAGCATCTGTGGGTCATGGGAAAGGACTTAAATTCAGAGGCAGAGGCATGGAGCTTATATCCTTGAGGAGCCGGGCCTGCATCCCTGAACCAACTCTGGGTCCTCAGAAGGATCTGAATTCCTATCTGTTAAATGGATATGATTATTCTTAACTCTCAGCAAAGAATAAAAAAAAAAAAAAAGCAGGGGGTGTGGCCCATCACAAGACGACATTCTGCTTTCTCTTGGTTCCACACGATGTGGGCACATTCCTGGACAGGAAGCTTCAGTAACCGAGTATGACAGGAAATGTTGAACTCCTGAGAGCTAGGTACTTGAGAGTCATAGTTGGCAGCCTCGTCACCAGTCATGATCATCCTTTCCCTCACACGATCCACCAGGGGCTTGTACTTTATTACACCTGTGTTAATTAGCATAGCAACCATCGATGAAACATGCCCCATGGGTTAAGGCTAGCGCAAAGTGATTGACTAATGTTACCCCATATCAGCTGTGTGAGTACCTCAAAGGTAGCCTTCCTCATGGGACCTATTTCTGTATAAGCGTATTTCTGGGTAACAGAGTCTACCTCATGTTAATGGCCACATGGGGCTTGAAGCCAGGATAATGGGACTGAAGTTCCAGCTCTTGCCTCTGTCTTCTAGCCATAGTGACATATTCTAAAATGCACGTGGTGCTGTGTCTGAGTGCCTTGGGGTTGGCAGTGGAAGATGTCATGAAGATGTCATACAGAGAGATGGAACAGAGAGTGACAAAGACTGTCCAATTTCGCACACCGTGATTTTTTTTTTTTTTTTTTTTTTTTTTTTTTTTGAGTAGCCAACCACTTTGTATAGCACCAGTTACAAGGTCTTGGCCCCAGGTCCCTCATGGCCCCAGACTTAAAGAATAGATTGTGATATTCCTGATCTCTAGAACCCTGTGGCCTCTAGCCCCTCTGACCTGCTGGGGTTGCTAAGAAATGGACTGCTAGATCCCTTTGTGGGAAAGTTCCCCACCCACGCACCTGGGAGATGCTACTTGCAATGGATGATCTCTGAGTTTGTGGGGAGCACTAGAATCTCCATTCTATTCCTGGAGCATCCTGAATAGACACCCCAGAAGCCTGGTTCACTGGCTCCACTGCCACCCACTGGGGTCACACAGACTGCATCTGCCCCTTTGCCAGAGTTTTTAGAGAAGTATTTTTGCCCCTGGTTCCTTTCTTTAGGTCAAATGGCTCCAGCTCCTCCCTTCAAAGCTTCCCTTGGTGTTTGTCTCTGCAGCCTCTAACTTTGCAGGACAGAGTGGGAAAAGGAGACTGGGAGGGAAGGAAGAAGATGTCACGTACTTGCAGGAGAGCTGCTGGAGCTAAAGCAAAGTTGCAGGACCAGGCTGCAGGAGGGAAGGAATAAATGACCAGGATGCTGAGTGACAGGAGTCCTCTCCCAGACTCCCTTCCTCCTGGTCAGAACTCAGCCTGGGAAGGGCATTGGAGGGTGGACCACACCTTGGCCAGAAGCTTTCCTTGTGCTGTGTGGGAGTTGTTTGTGTTCCCTAAATTGTAGGGCTGAGCTCTCGAGATGGAGCATATCAGTGTTTAAACTGTTGCGTGCCCTTTTGAGGGAGACAGACACTTTCCTTTGAGAAGAGCCCTCTTGTCATAATGTTCCAACCTTGCTGACCTATGACCATTTTCAAATGGCTAGCCCAGGCAGAGTCAGAGGAGCAACCCTCTAGTGACACTGCTCTTTGTGTGATATCTGAAATCCCACGTATAAAAGCTTCCCAACCCCGCTAATGGTCATTTTTGTAGATTTTCTTTGCTTTCTGTATAATAAGGAAGGGCAATGAATGAGGTAGACGGTGGACCGGCTTTGGGGTCTGAATTAGGACTTACATCATCTTCTCTATGATTTGGGGCAATTTAATTACCATCTCCAAAACTCAATCCTTTGCTTGGGAAACAAGGTCAATAATGCATGACTCATGGAGTGTCTGGAAAGACCAAGTGAAAAGGCATTGGCAAACTGCCAGCACTGGTATACAGAGGGTGCTCAATAAGTACTAACGAATGAGATAACAACTTCCTGATGTGGAGAAGACAAGGTGTCTTGATACCTCCTTGTGAATGATCTCTTGATCAGAGCGTGGGGCCGAGAGCTGGGGATATAGATTGGGTTTTCTTGGAGAGGAGCAGCTGAGAGAGTTGGAGAGGCTAGGAGCTGTCTATGGTCAGCGTTCAGCACTGACCCACTGGCTGCCAGTGCGTACTAACATGCCTAGGATCTCTTTGTGGAGAATCTACTCAAAGCATCAAGGGTGGGCAGCCTGCTCTCAGGTCCTCTGGAGCATAGCCCTCAGACTCGACAGCAGCCTCAGCTCGGAGCCTGACCCTGGGAGATGTAACAGACTAACCCATTATCCCCCATTATCATTCCTGTGCAGCTTCATTTGTCAAACCACACTGCTGTGGAGAGGCGTGATGGAGGACCCCAGCATGCATCTGTGCTGTGGTGCCTAAGCCCAGATCTGCACTGGAGTGAGAAAACGGCCAAAGTTGCCTACAGACTGTGCCTGGCTCCACATTGTAGGCTTTGCATATCTGTTTGAATGCTAACTGCCTGGGAATTAGATAGCTTTGTTGTTGTTGTTGTTGTTGTTGTTGCTTGAGTCAGCCATAAAAGGAGTGACAAAGAAAAGGAAAGATCTGGCCTGAGGTCACATCATGGTCAAAAACTGTGAGATCATTAGCTTGAATGTGGCTCCAGAACTGTGTAACCTCTATGTGGCGTTGTCTACAGGCAGAGCAAAGCTCACTCCTGCCATCTTTTACCCAACCCCCACCTCAGTACCAATCTTACTAATCAATATTTCATTATCTCTATGCTGGAGGAAACTGATGTCAGCTTGCTTAAGGGACTAGCTCAAAGTCACACATGCGATGTCATGTGAAATGGCATTTGAGGCCAGGTTTATTCCTCTTAAGAGTCCCCAGTGCTGATCATTCTACTAGGATCAGCCTCAAATTCATTCATTTATCAAACCCTTTCTCAGCAGCTACTACAGAAAAAGGTGTTTTTGTTGGTTTGTTTTTAGTTTTTTTTTTTTTGCTTGTTTGTTTTTGTTAGACACCTAGCATTACAGAGGTGGCTGTATCATGGTCTCTGACCTCAGAAATCTCATCTAGACCTCCATCCATCAAGAGACTCCTTGGCCATGCTTGCTCTGACCCTCTCCTCTGAGTTCAATGGATCCAGCTTTTAAAGAGGCAGGATGGGCAGGGGAGGGGGGCATTTCCATTGAGGGAGATTAATAAGGACTCCTTTTACCTCAGCCCTTAGGAGTTCTTCCTGTTTGTTCCCTGCTCTGTATGTCACCTCCATAGGCATCTCTGGTTCTTCCATGGAATTGGATAATAAAATAGGATAGACAGCGCAACTGCCATTGACTTGCAAACTCTGACATACTTCACCTCTGAACACATCCCACTGGACAGAGCAAGCTACCTTTGAATGACTAAATTTAAAGTGGGTTGAGATATTCACATCCTACAAACTTCAAAGAAGATGAGAACTGGAATATTCATTAATCACCTGGATACTTAACTACCCAAACCAAAATTAACCAACCAATCAACCAACCTATCAATTAACCAAACCCAGCAAAACCGCTAAAGTTTGGAGATGGAGCTTTTTCTCCATCTCGAGTGTTTCATGTGCTGCTAATATCTGTCAGTAACTATCTCCAATGCTCTGTCAACTAATTTAGTTAATCCACATGATTGTGGTACCACACGCTACTATGCCATTCATTCTTCACAGATAGGAAAACTGAGGCCCGGATAGGCACTCAGCTGGGTCACTGTACACGGTGTATTTCCTGCTGTGTAGGACTTTAGGGCTAAACTATTTTTTTTCTTAATGCCATTGGAAAAAAACCGATTTGTCCCCTTTCTTTGTCCTATCATCTTGGAAGGATTGCCCCCACTTCCAGCAGGAGTCCTTGACCAGGCCTTACTTTTCTCCCTGCGTCTCTGATAGGTCATTGCCTCAGCCTGAAAATGAGCGAAACTCAGAAGCTTTATATGGTAGAGACAAGGCCGTGTGTTCATGGAGCCACTTTGCCCCAAGTGCCTGACTCCTGCATGTTTCCTTCACACCTCCAAAGCATTGTGGAAAAGCAAGGAGGGGAAAAATAAGAAGAGATGGAGGATGGGAAGAAGTGCCTTGAAAACCTGTTACCTGGATACAATAGATACAATATGGCTGCTACATACTCATAGCAACTGTAGTTATCTGCACAAGACCAACACAAGATCAAGCCATCCACATTCCACCATACATCCGAGAGAGGCGCATGACGCTCCACCCCTACCTGAGGCACTAATGGTGGTGAATGATTGGTGGAAGAGGTGAAGTTGTTTTCTCCACTGCTCTAGCTAATGTGATGTTGCCCGTGTTCCAGTAAACAATGTCTAGCCCAGACCATGCTCATGCAAGCAACCCTAATTAAAGACAATGTAGCATAAAATACTGCAAACAAACAAGAAAACCCAAACAAAACAAAATCCCCAAACCAACCAGAAGATATGAAAACAAAGGGGTGGGGGGACGCTTGTTGGAAAAAAGAAGGGGTTGAGTGAGAGTGGAAGGGGACGATAGAGGATACTAGGGATGAAAATGAGCCAAATCCATTATATACACGTGTGGAATTGTCAGAGAAGGTGAGGTAGCATCAGGTGTTATGTAGGTGAGTTAGGGTGGGCAGGCAGGGCAAGCAGGCACTGTGCATGCCTCTTCCTGTTTCCATGGTAGATTGAGGCCAGGGGGCTTCTGAGACAAGAAGGCAGGATCTGTGACATGGTGCATTGCAAGGTACAAGTGGCCTGGTCCTTGGAGTCAGCACTTGTAGGAGGACCTTGTACAACAGAAGCAGGACTGTGGTATAGCAAGACAGGAACAGATGTTGCTCCTCTGCTCCACTGTTGTGGGTCCTCTTTGCTATTGATTTGCAAAATTGATTCAGATCCCTCAAATGCTGTACCCTCATCTCATCTCCTCTCTTACACAGTTTAAGACCCCTCTTCATCAAGAGACAGAGACTTAGGGCCAAACAGCCCTGATTCGAATCCTGAAAACATCTATAGTCCCTTACCTGGAACTCTACCTTTTCTGTCTGCCAGGGGTGGCAAATCAGAGGTCTGAGAAATGGCTTGAGATGGTACCCACCAGGAAAGCAGGACTCCACCATGGAGGTTTTAGATTGTGCTCTGCTGGTAGGGAGTGGCCATGAACAGTTCTAAGCAGAAGAGAAACATGAGCAGGTCCATGCTCATTAAGGAAAGAAGTCAACTGGCACAAACCCCACGGTATCCCTTTATAGAGGTTGATATGAGGGTTTGTCATTCAGGGGAACCTCAAGCAGCCACGAAAAAGAATATGGCTGCTATTGCACACATATATGGGTTCATTTTTAAGATGAAGTACTGATGTTAAAGTGTTCAAGCTGAAGTGCAGAGCTCGCAGAACTGTTCTGTTTGTCTGACAAATGTGTGCCAATGGGCACAGAAGAGATCTGTCCTTCCATCCATCCATCCATCCATCCATCCATCCATCCATCCATCCATCCATCCATCCATCTACCCATCCCTGCATCCGTACGTGTGTCTTCAGCAATTTCCATATAGTACACAAAAATCATCAACATCCTTGCTTTTATGGAGGGGAATCTTAACTATGTGGTTGTTTCAGTTTCATTCTGTTACTGTATCAAAATATCCTAGCAACAAGCAACATAAGGGTAGCAAGGGCCTGTTCAGCTCACAGTTCCTGGTTCCGTGGTTGCAGGAAAGTCAGAGAGACAGGAATTAGCTTCCCCCATTGACCTCTCAGTTGTGCTAGGCTAAGAGAAGAGAGCTTTCTGGTGCAGACAGGCTGGGTATGATGATCCACTAGAGATGGCAGAGTGAAGTCATATCACCTTTACAGTCACAGGCAAGGGAGAAACAAACGCAGCCATGCTGTGGCTTACCACTATGCTCACTAGCTTTTCTACTTTTCTACCTCACCTCTATTAACAGTCAAGACAGTCCCCTACAGACATGCCCACAGGCCAAACTGATTGAGACAATTCTTCATTAAGACTCTGTTCCAGGATGATTCTAGGTTGTGGCAGGTTGACATTTAATACTCACCAGCAGAACAAGACTGAGTTTCTGTACACATTTGCACGAGCTGAACTTTTAAGCGGATTTTTTTTTTTATGTCCTGATGGATTCAGTGTGTGTTCTGCTTGTAGAATGAATGCCAGAACTCTTCCCTATCTCCATTCTCATGACCAACAGAGTTACCATCCAAAACAGCTTTATTCTCGGGGCTGAGAGTACTTCAGCCATGCCACGTCTAGTGAATCATCATATCCAACCTGTCCTCACCAGGAAGCTCTGTTCTCTTAGCCCAGCACAACAGAGAGGTCAATGGGGGAAGCTCTGCCCACCAGGAATAGACAGGATCATGTATAAATATCTAGTGTATGACAATGGTGGAATAGATTGGTTATTCAACAAATGGTGTGTATGGTGGGGGACAGGGATGCTCAAACAGTTATAAACTGAAATAAAAAACTCATGGGGAATAAAAAATTTGTATATAAAAATAAATTCATAAAGACACTTGAAAATGTAAGTCAGACTTGACCCAGTACAGAGGACCATTTGAAGGCAGCTGTAGATAAAAGGTATTATGGTGACAACTTGGACAGGTGAGACTGTATGGTGTCATTTCTATAATATGTCATAGGTATCATAAAAATACCAAAAGGTAAGAGGAAAGTAGAAGACGCTTACAAAAAGTGGTGTGCTAATATGGTGGATTTATTCAGAAAGCCCCTAACAATGAGAGAAAGATAAGCATGCCAGTAGGCAAGTGAGGAGAAGTGAGGGGCAGAGGAGCAACACAAAGGGTCAGTAAAAGCAGAAGGTACCGACTCCTCTTACAAACTTTAAACCTCAGAGCTTATTAAGATGGCCACAGGACCCCAGATTACCACTCTCTGACATTTTTAACAGAAAAATAATTTCTCTTTTGTTTCTTTTAAAAAATTTTCTTTTGTTTCTTAAGACAGGATTCAAGTTCTCATTGCATGAGTAAGTTTGTGCAGGCGTGTGCACTCCTCACGTGTGTGTGTGTGTGTGTGTGTGTGTGTGTGTGTGTGTGTGTGTGTACAGTGCATGTCTAATAAGAGCAAAACTTTGTGGAGCTAATGCTCCTCTTCTCCATGGGTTCCAGAGATCAAACTTACCTAACTGCCCTCCCCCAGGTTGGTAGCAAGCACTTTTACTGGTGGAACCACCTTACTAGCCCAGAAAAAGTATCTTGGTTTATAATACATTTGCCCACTGTACGTGCAGACAATGACCTTTGGTTTACTTAAATAAACATCTCCACGAAGGCAATGACAAGGTTTACCGAAAGCCCAACGTGTTAACAGTAGCTGCCTCTGGGTGATTCTTGTTTCTACTCTGTGTTGTAAAATCACTGTCTGTCATACAAACAGTTCAATAGGTTGCAGTTACTGTAAAAACAATGAAAACGCATACCTGTAACTTATATTCCCAAGTTATAGGTATTTATGACAGAGAACCAGCGTGGATGAGGCCTCGAAGACATTCTTTACAATACTCCAAACAAAGACAAAAACTAGAAACTGCTTGAGTAGATTCCCAAACTAGAGAATATTTAAATTAATGATGGATCAGACCATAATGCCATGCTGTGATTTAAAAGGGTGGGGTTGGGGATAAATGCTATGCTTTTCCTTAAGACTGAAACTATGTTACTAAAGATGAAAAGGAAGGTAGGGCCAGGCTCAGAAGCCAGGGGTGTAAGATGACCCTTGTTTGAAAAACACAGAGATAATAGCAGGCTTGTGTTCAGAAGGCTTAGTTGAAGGTGAGGGATACTGTTCCACATTCTCAAATGGTCTTTAAGTGTTCCGTGTGGCATATATATATCCCATCCACACTTTGCTATCTTCTTCTTTACCCCTCCTCTTCTTTTTTTCCTTCTCTTCTTCCTCCTCCTCCTCCTCTTCTTCTTCAGAAATGTGAAGACAATTTAAATTGAGAAGATAAATTTAAAATCTAGGAGCATATCATACATATCCACAGTGGTGTGTATGTGTGTTCACACACTCGCAGTTAAGCTAGAAATGGCCATGGAGAAAAGTACAAACATCTCAGTAAAGAGGTTTGCAGTCAAGATATAAAAAAGTCACTAAGAAAAAGAAAGATGGTCTTGTATTTAGTACATTATTAGAAGCTGTTTCAGGAGGTTGGTGCTGGGAGGGGAGGCTGGGGTTATATAGCATACTTGGGGATGCTTTGTCAGAGAACCGAAAATCTCATTCCAGGTGACCCAAAGGTTCAGTGTCTAGAAGTAGCCTCTGAGGAAGCAGCCACAGGTGAACAGAACCTTACATGGAAAGCCAGCTCACTGCAGCCTCACTTACTGATCACGACAACCTTGGACCTATGCCCGCACTCACTGGGAAGGTTGGACCTGCAGCGCAGGTCTAGAACATGACATGTGCAGTTCCCAAACCTACAAGGTCCTTAAAACTATCAGATTGGCCAAAGGCTTGCTACAGCTTTAGCATGGCCAAAGCCTGGCCTTTAACTAAAGAGAGGCATGCTTAACATGAGCATGGGCATTTAGGTGGGTTTTTTTGTTTTTTGTCTTGACATTGCCTTTGAGTACAGACTACGTTTAAGGCCTCACTATCAGTGCTTCATAATACCCCCACGTTAACCTAATCGCACCTCGCCAAAAATCCAAATAATTACAAATTCTCAAATAGCTGGTCCAATATTGTCAGATAATATTAAAATAACGGAAGATTATTGTGTCAATTAAATACACTCTTTTCAGAATATTGTCATATGTTTTTGTTAACTACACATTATTTTAGTTGTTAAAAAAACAATAGAATATCAAACTGCATTAACATTTCTAAAAAAATACAGAAGTATGTGTCTACAAATTCTTTGAAATACTGAAGAGGCAAGGTTAATCTACTAAAAATGTAATCCAATTTATAGACTTATAGATATAAACTATGAGCAATTTCTATTTTTTTCTATATAGTTTTTATTTCAGTTGCCAAATTCTATTTTATTTTATTTTTTGTTTTTTTTCAAGACAGGGTTTCTCTGTGTAGCTCTGTCTTTGAACTTGTTTTATAGACCGGGGTGGCCCTGAACTCAGAGATATGCCTGCCTCTGCTTCCCAAATTCTAGGATTAAAGGTCTCTGTCACCAACACCTTGCTCATTTGTCAAACTCTATAGGATGTGGTTTTTTGTTTGTTTGTTTGCTTTGTTTTTTTTTTGTTGTTGTTGTTTTTTGGGATTTTTTTTTTTTTGATAACCTTGGCGGTCCTAGAACTCACTGTGTAGACTAAGGTGGCTTTGAACTCACAATCAACCTGTGTCTGCCTCCTGAATGCTGGGATTAAAGAAGTGTGCCACCTTGCCCAGTGAACTTTTATTTTAAGAGCCCAAAGTAAGTTCCAGTGGCTTTCCACCTCAAAGAAAGTAAAGTACAAGTTGGCAGAGGCAGTGGCAAGGGACTGTTGCCAGCATTCAGGAGAACAAGGCAGGAGGAGGGATGAAGCTTGAGCTACATAGGAAGTCCCCGTAGTAACAAAACAAAACAATAACAATAGCACAAACTCACAGCAACAGTTGCAAAACAACCGAACAACAGCAACTTTCTTGGTCAAACACACACACACACACACACACACACACACACACACACACCCCACAGCCAAAGCTCAAACTGTTTTTTTGTATCTGATTCCAGGTTCCTTCTCCCTAAATGTGTGTAGTTAAGCCATGCTTTTTTTGTTTTGTCTTTTTAAGTAGTACCTAATGTAATCTTAATAAATGTTGTTGTCATTTGGATTGTAACCCTCTCCTAAATGTCAGTGCACTACTCTTGGTCCCCAGAGTAGTGTTGTCAGGAGGTGGAGACTCTTGAATGGAAGTCTTTTCTGTCACCACAGGAGCATCCCTGAAGAGGAATGGGACTCCAGAATTCCCTGTCACTTTCTTTTCTATTGCTTCCTGGGGGCCACATGGTGACCAACGTTGCTTCATCATGTGTCTGACCTGGCATGTTGCCTCTCTCGAGGCTCACAGCCATAGAGCCAGCACCTTGCCGAGACCTCCAAACTGTGAGATAAGACAACCTTTTCTTGTTTTTGACCTGATTGTATAAAGTATTTGTTACAGTGATGGAAAGTGGATCAACTCAAAGGCAGAGTGCAGCTTGTTATAAATGGACGTGTACTGAAAGGAGGGTACACAGGGCTTTCAGTGGGACTTCTCTGAGCCTTGGTAGTCACGGACACAGGGCAATTCTAAGGCAGGAGAGAGAGAGAACCAGTGCATTCTGATCGTGTCCAGTGCATTTGGTTCCTCATCTCTGCTGTTCCCTTCTATTTGCATTTTGGTTTAGGTTCTCTCATGGAAAACCTTCAAGGGTGTCTTGGGATTTGGAAATACTAGCTCCATAGAAATTTTCATTCTTAAAACTGAAGTGAGTCCAGTGCCTAAGAGCCATCTCCAGGGTGGTAGGAACACTGACCTTCACAGGTCTGAGAGCTCCTCACAGGCATGTGGAAGGTCATGGTTGCTGAAAGGTGTGCTTGTGCCCATTAAGGATGACTCTGCGACCCATGGTGTTGGACAACAACTCACATGAGACATCCGGCTAGAAAGTCTTTGGAGGCAGAAGACTAAAACCTACAGATATCATTCTTCAAACCCCAGAATGTTCCCCTCCATGACACTTAGAAGATGAGGAGATAGTGGGGGAAAAAAAACAAAAACAAAAACAGGCTGAGGGGCTGAGGGCCTGCAGGCAAGGCCGGGAGGAGGCTTACTAGCACCGATTTCTTGGGTAGCTTTTTGCCAGCCAGCTCCTTTTCTCTGTGTGTCAGTAACTTCATGTGAATGAGCTGATATGGGTAGGGGAGCAGTTTTGTTGCATCTTCTATGCTCATTCTAATCAGTGGATAAGAGCTTCTTCCGGCTGTATCCCTGCTGTGATAGATTACTAATATCTGCTTTGGGCAAAGGCAGGAAGTATGGCAATATTGCTGCCCTTTTGTTCCTCAGAGTAGAGGGACACCTAAATAGTCCTGAAGACTGGGCTACCTGGGCAAGGACACAGAAGTCAGCCCCCAAATCCAGCTTATGTTAATCTTTATTTAGCTTTTACTCTCTTTCAACTACTGAGCTTCCAAACTCTTGGCTTTGGTCCCTATGATAGCCAAGCAATGGTTTTCTATAGCTTTCTCTATCTTTCTCTCTCTCTCTTTCAGTCTCTTGCCAGGGATGAAACTGTTTTTACTAAAAGGGGAAAAAATACATATGAAAAAAATCACACATCCTCACCATGTGCAAAAATCGTGTTTGGCACTGAGAATATTTTTTACTAAGGCCAAATGGATTTTTTTCTTCTTTTGCAAAATGAGTAGAAAAAGAAAGTCATACGTCTCCAAAGCTAGTATTGAATTATTGGCCCTTGTCAGTGACTGTCACTAAGGGCCTCTGGTCATGAAAACTTGTGATGCTAGGGGAATGAGAGTCCTGGGGATTCTGATGTTGGCTGCATCTCCTCACCGGTTAAAGACTGCAACACACAGCACAGCAGTTGGCCAACCCACTATCATGAGTATCAGAGGGAGCTACATGTGGACCACAGCTAGACAGGATATTTGTGACAGCTCCACCAGGTACTAACTGTGTGACCTTGGGCAGAATACTTAAGGAGCCTTCGTCGGATCACAGTAATAAAACATACAGTAGTCACTGCATCCCGGAATTCCACCAGTTGCCAGAGGCAAGACTGTTTAGAGAATAAAACAGGAAGCTGTGAGTTTAGTACAGATGGACACTCGGGAAGATTGGTTACCCCTTGTTCATTCCAGGGTCCCACCTGTGAAGCTGCAACAGAATGCTTTAGCCTGGATAATTTACCAATGGTAAACATGTTGTGATTAAATCTCAATTCATGGATTCTGGGGATCCGATGCAGATCATTGAAAAGCCAGGTACAGAGTGTAGTCCAGCCAGGGATGGACTCCTTCCAACCACAGGGTGTTCAGAGAGGTATAGGGGCAAGTAGGCACGTAGGGAAATTTGTATCCCACAGTGAAATAAGAAAGCTTGCAAAAGTCACTGTAGCAGAAATGGAGTTGGGAGAGAGAATTGCGGAGCTGGGGTTTAGTTGTTTTAGGGAGAATGCAGTCAGTGGTGCCTGGTGCCATGGTGGTAAGTGCTGGAACTTCTTCCTACTGTCCTTTACCTCCAGCCTGTCATGAACCCTGCAGCCAGTGTTCCTGCCTGCTATCAATATTGGACTTCATGGGTGAACTTGGGTGTTGCTGGAGGCTTTCCTGAGTGGAGTGAGAGAGGAGTCCATGAAGCCATATTACAGGGTAAGTATGCTGCAAAGTCATGGATGGTCCTAGCTACAGGGCTCTCCCGGTAATGAGGGCAGAGAGGCAGGGAAAACAGAATGAGGGGAGCTTGACCTGAGTTACACCAACATGATTGAGGGGTTTGAGGCTCCTTGTGAAGCCATTGCATAACCATCTCAGTAGGATGTGACTCCCCCTTTTATGATAAGGGGAGCAGGCTCTCATCAAAAGCGTTCCTGTAAGCTCAAAAACCTGACTGGTTTAATGAGCATCAGCTCCTGCTACCTGGGCAGGAGAAGCCAGGGGCAGCCGGGCTGTGAAAAGTGATGGAAGTCTACACAGACCAGACTTCCTGCCTCCTGTTCCTGGTGCCAGTGGCAGAAGAGAATTTGCCATTAGAACCAGAAGGAATGTCAGGTCCATAAGCCATGGCAGGAGTCTGTTGTCACAGCTGAAACCCTTTAGGCACAGGGAGGCCCATGGTTCAAAGGACATTTCCTCTCTGTTCCAGATGCTCCTATATCTTCATAAGAGTACCAACAATCGGAAGAAGGAGAGAGAATCGAGGATGCCCATTTATCCAGGACAGCTTGAAGATGCCTATCTAGGCTTGGAGTGGACTGACCTCAGAAGAGGGATTCTGCCCCTCTCCACACCTGCTCACCCACAATACAACCACAGTGTGTCTTTCAGTCTTCTGAATGGGAGCCAAAGGTAAGGATGCTTTAGAAAGCATCCAGGATGCTTTGTCATCCTTCTATGCAGGTCTGTGGAAACCTCAGGTGCACACTTACCTTGTGCTGCCTGTGCCTTTGTCCCCTGGGAGTTGGAGTGGGTCCCTTGAGAGTCATGTCAGAAGCCAGGCGCCGAGTACTTACTGCCTTACATCCATTTCTGAGCTACAGCCTGCTGCGAAGTTGGTGAGCATTAAATACATGGAGACCTCATCGATCGCCGGGGAGAAGGAGCACGTGCTGTCCCAGCCCTCTCTAAGCATACCATCTTGTGTCTACCTGGCTTCCTGGCCCAGGGCTGTCGGTTTCCTGACTGGAGGCCTCAGGGGGAGCTGTGTTTTATGCCTGGGAGGGTAGCAGTGATGAGTTATCCAGGAGAAACGAGCAAGGTGGACACGAGGAGGTTCTAGCTGTTGAGACAGCTTGGTTTCCTCATCCACGAGGAAGCCGTGCCACGAACAGAATGCTGGGACACGAGGCATCTGCACGCAATAGGGCTGACACTGCCTGCCACTCACTCTGGCTCAGAGGTCATTGCTGTTTGTCACCATTTCTATGGCTGCTCTAATAGGACAACAACACTCTACTATGCTATTCAGCCTCAGGGCCAGCTTTGGAGCCCATACTCTCCTCTTCAGGGCCTGGGCTCTGTCCACAGGTCTCATGCCTTCCTGTAACCTTGAAAGGGCCCCTGAGCTGCAAGGCCATCACCACCATTGGGTAATGCTGGCAAACACAGTGGTACCCAGGAGCACCAGGGTTACTTTGGGACAATCCTTGGAGGGTATAGAGCTTGGTTAGCCAGTCCTCTTCACTATTCTGATGGTACTTGCCAAGGTTAGGGTGCAGTTATCTGTCGCCTTCCTCAGACTCTCTGCCTGAGCTCTCACAGATGCTAGGCTAGTGCTAAATGCTAGCACTAGTGCTTGGTGATTGGTGCTGGGGGCTGGGTACTTAGACAGGGTAGATGCTCCGTGCCCACAGACCCAGACCTAGAGACAATTGAGAAAGGCAGACAAAAGGGGATGAAACAAAACAAGGTTTTAGATTTCCCATGTATAGGGGGTGAGGTAATCCCTTTTCTTTAGCCATGTGAGGCAGAGGTGGTTGTTTGTTGCATGAAGAAGGACTTATTCTGCTGGCACATATCTTTGCTTCAGTTTCCACTCACCCTGCCCGGGGAGCGGGGGTGGGGGAGGCTGCCTCCCTGGCTGGCTAGTGCCAACCCACAGCCACTGCTGCTGGTTGACAGCTGGCTATCCCTTTCCCCCTAAAGAACACATCATTTGCTCAGTTGTCTGGGGGCAGCTGTGCACACAGCCTGACTGCTGTGCGACCTTTGGCTACTTCACTTCCTGCTTTGGATTCCATGGGCTGTCGTCTCTCAAGCTTCGGAGCCTGGAACAGTCCATGGCTCAAGATCACAGAGGTCAGAGAAGGTAGATGGATCTCCTTGTTTCTCATGTCACCCCTGGCTCAGGTGCCAGCCCGGCATCCAACATTCTGGCAGCTAGGTAACCGAGGTCGGAGGGACACAAGTTAATCATTGACTCCGAACACTATCAAACACCTTGGTTTTCATTGCCCCTGGTTGCCCCCACAGGGATAATAAAAATCACACAACCAAAGCAAGGCTCAGAGGCGCCTTTTCTGAACTGAACTGACCCCAATTAGCTGAGTGACCTTGGGTGCTTTCCTGTCCCTGTGACTTAGCTGGCTGCCCCTTGGTGTGGGTCTGGAGTTTAAAGAAACAAGTGTAAGCAGGACCTGTGTCACAGGGCTCTGTTCCTGGGTAGACTTGACGTCTGGATGGGTGGTCCAGGTCCAGGCTTCCTCATGACCTCCAACCTCCCCACCTGTTATCTTTGAGCCGACTTGTAATGGAATGTGTTCCGTCTTCCCCGCCCCGGGCATTGACACGGCCATACAACCCTGATCTTGGAAACCCAAAAGATCTATCTTCTCCTAGAACCTAGATGCCTCCTAGGGCAGAGAGCCTTTGGGCCTCCTTCTGGTTGGCTCTGATCTCTGTCCAGAGGCAACTGCCAATGTTTTTCCATAGTGCTTTGAGCAGCCAACAGGCACAGAATCATAAAAACCTGAAATTCCACCTAGTTGTGTGCTTCCTCAGGGCAGGGGTGTGTGGAGCAGGGTTCCAACTGCTAGCCAGGAGGCAGGCTTCAGGGGACAACAGACAGAATCCTAGAAAGACCACCAATCCCAAAAAGCCTCTGTGTGGTGAGTCTGTGGTCACGTGGTAACCTGATTCCAGAAAAGCCAAACCCACCACAGCAAGGAGGAAGAGAGCACCATGCTGGGCTCCTCTTGCTATGCTTCATCCAGATGCAAGAGCACACAAGAGTGCCTCTGTGGAGAGTGAAGGTGTAGGCCTGACTCTGACTTGGTCCTGCCTGGGTAAGTGCTCCACTCATTAAGACCAGGTAGAGGCCACATCCAGCACCACTGCCTCGGTGACCTTCTGAGCAGCTTCATGCGCATCTGCCCTTGGTTTATTTTTATTTCTGACCTGACTGTCTGCAGAGGCTTCCTTGAGACCTGGGGAGTGGAGAGCCAGCAGATATCTGCTTCCCTGGCAGCCCCCACAGACCTGTGAACCATTTTGATTAAATTATTTCTATCCCTGTCAAGTCTCCCATCCTGCTAGCCCCGGGGTGAGGGGCAGAGTGAGGGACATTAGCTCTGATAAAGTGTGAAGAACAAACCGTAGGGAGCATGCTTACTACAGATGCCCCTTCTCTGGCTTCCTGTTGGGGGTCTTCATGGAGGGCTGGCTAGAAAGTCCCAATGCCACTAGGCTGGATCTAACGTAGTATCCTTCCCTGTTCTGCTCCTTTAAGAGAAACCAGAGGCTAACATTTATTGGCTGCTATGGCCCTGCTGCATGTGTGGCTCCAGTGTTTACAGGCCTGGAGAGGGTTGTGCGGAGGAGGCGCATTGGTGTCTGGGTAGAGAATGCTGCCATTCATGGTGGAGACTTGGGTAGGACTTGGTGTGTAGCCCAGGGGACTAAGAGGCTTGGGCTTATAAAAGTCTGGTGCCAGGATAGAGGTCCTTCTATGCTGGTTATAGGTGGAGAAGGGAACGAGAGTGGCCTTGTCTCTTCCATGTGCCTGGCCCTGGAACTAGAGACACTGTGTAGCAGGTCAGCTACAGAGGCTAGCAGGCTATTGCCTTTGAGTATAGGGCACCAGTGAGTGGAGCATGGTTTGTCCTCAAAGCCTAGAGCAGACCAAGATGCCAAACCCAAACCAGGTTGCAGTCTGAGCATTGTTAATGGAAAAGGAGTATGTGGGAAGTGACTCAGGAATACGTGGGGTGCCCAGGAGCTATTGCATGCCATGGCCAAAGCCTCTCGTTTCTGAGTCTTCATTGCTTATCATATGGTTTTGAGTGGTAGATCTAGTCCTAGGGTGCTATGGGAACTCAGTTCATGAAAAGTACTGGACTTCGTGTACACACACACACACACACACACACACACACACACACACACACAGTAGTAGTTCATGTTTTCCACACCCACCCACTATTGCTAATTGCAACACATGCTACTTAGCATGGGTTTGCCAGCCATGGAGTGGTGTCGGTTGCAGCAGGGGCTGAGCATCAGGAAGATCTCCTTTTATGTCTTGTTATTTCTAATAAGAGGGCAGTTCTCTGTCATGTCACTCAAGATTGGAGGATGTTATTTACAGGTGTCATCAACCAGGAGCCAAGCCAAGTTACCTGTGTCAATATGCTACAAAATGTTTGATCATTAACCTTTAATTGTGAGAATATTCAAGTATATATAAAAAGACTAAATGGTCTCTTCTCCCTATCACTGAGTTGCAATTGATGTTTACCGTGTGTGCGTGCGTGCGTGCGTTCGTGTGTGTGTGTGTGTGTGTGTGTGTGTGTGTGTGTGTGTGTGTGTTATGTGCATGCATTATGTGTGTATGCATGCAAGAGGTGGCTGATGTTTGGTGTTGTGTGTCTTCCTCGAATTCTTTTCATGTTATAGCTTGAGAGACGTTGAGTCTCTCACTGAACCTGGATCTCACCAATTCAGCAGGTCAGGCTGGCAGCAAGTTCCAAAGATCCTCTCCCTCTGCCTCTATCCCTGCCTATTTCGCCAGTGCTGACCTGCTTGTGCACACCCAGTCCTGGCTTTTACGTGGGTTTCAGAGAGCCCTGCTCAGGTCTTAGGCTTGTGTGACAATCACTTTTTACTCACGGATTTAACTCCTCCCTCTTACTGTTTCAATACATTCCTTCTAGCTTTCTTTTCTACCTTCTTCCTTTTCTCTATCCTCCTCTTCCCTCTTTTTTTGTCTTCTGCTTTATTCTTTCCTCCCTTACTTCTGACTAGAGTATCTAAAACAAAGTTCAGACATTATATCATTCACTTATACATACCTAGGTGCTGTTACTAGTTAAAGAAATTTTAAAATGAAATCATACTTACAAAGTAAACAATATTGGCTTTGTTTTGTTTTTTTTAATTTGTTTGCTTTGTTTTTCTGAGACAATGTTTCTCTGTGTAGTCCTGGATGTCCTGGAATTCATTCTATAGATCAGGTTGGCCTCAAACTCATAGAGATCCCCCTGCTTCTGCCTCCCAAGTGTTGGTTTTTAAATCATCTAACAACCAGTTTTTGTTTGCTCTTGTTTTGTCTTCAAAATAACTCCTGGGAATCACAGATACTGCTCCTGCCTTTTGATGAATGTCAGCAGAAAGGGGGCTCAGTAATCCATGTGCAGGCTCCAGCCCCAGCTTAGACAATAGCCATGTGACCCCTGCCTGCAAACTTTTCTCATTGCTTTACACCTTTGACAAATGTTTGTTCTGCAGCCCCTAGATTTTAGCCAAGTTAGAGGAACCTGGGATCCAGTCTCTACTGCCTTGAAGTTTACAGCCAGATCAACTCTTACTCATCAAAGCCTGGTCCAAGGCCCAGTGGCTTTGGCGTGTGGTCTAAGAGTTAGTTAGAAAGGCCCTGCCCAGCCCTGCTGAACTGCAATCTGTATTTTAACAGTATCCAAGGGATTCATTCATATGTCCTTGGAAGGTCAGGAATAGTTGAGTAGAGCCCCGTTCTTGGCCTTGGCCACACACTCAAATGCCCTGGGGCATTTGAAAAAAAGTCCTATGCCCAGCCCACCTAGACGATGAAACCAGATCCCTGCCTAGTGTTTACAAGCTCTCTAGGTAAGGGGGATTGGGACCCAGTGTGATTGTTTTAAGGATAAAGGAACTAAATGCAATGAAATCTCTAGCATCTACTGGGAAAACAGTAGGTGCTAAATTAATGCTATTCCTTTGTGTCTTTTTGTTGTCTAGCTAGGACCCCCCACAGAGTTGTGAGCTTGGGTGGCAGATTGTGTTTTCCTGACCTGAAGGCATTCTTGGGCCACAAGAGTCTTTGACTGGAATGTTTTTCTTTGCAGAGAAACCCTGGAATCATCAACTTGAGCCTATGTGTGGGAAGCCAAGCTATAGGAAAAAAAAAAGCGTGAGTGGGTCACCATCTCCCCTTACTCATGGCCTGGCTTGCTGAGTTGGAGAATTACAAGTAGAAATGAATAAATAAGGCAAAGTTTGGGCATGTGTGCAAAGAGCCTTTTTCCTCCACAGCCGGATCCCTGACCAGACGTTATCTCATCCAGCTCTCTCCAGCCAGGTCCCGCCAGGTCCAGCCAGGTGACACATCAGGTGACTAGCTTCCCAAGAGAGACCTGCCCATGGTGAACTCTCAAAGGAGAGCTTCTGACTGACTGCTACCTCCCCCATGATCTGAGGCACAGTGCATACTGGTGACCTACAGCAGCTTGGGGACGGAGACCTCGCTCCTCCCACTGTGGGATCCTTTGAACCCTAGAAGCATTGGGCTATAGGAGTGTGCAAAACTGGGTGCCATGTTGCTCTGCCCCTACAGTTCAATGTCAGAGCCCTGTCCCACCTGCCTGGTGACTCAACCTACAGTTCTATCCTTCTCTATGTGGCCTTTGGATCCACAAGAGAAATAAATGATGTGTTATGCATTACTGTTAGGAGGATGGAGAAGATGAGGGACTTTCCAGGGTCACATGGGTTGATGCAGCATGAGCAAGGCCCATGTCCTCCCTCAAATGTAACCCATGGGGTCCACAGGCTGCCTTGGATCTATCACACATATCCATGGACGACAGACATAGGTGATGCTCAGGATAGGGAGAAATGAGGTCATTGGGTAAAAATGACCTATGTGACAGGCGATCAGACACAGTTGAATTTTGCTCTTACTTTTGCTGCTTGCTGGGGCTCTAGGCAAGTCGATTCGCTCCCCTATGTCTCTGATTTTCTCAGTCCCTCCCAAACCCCCGGTCATAGACACAATGTGACTCAGAAGGCTAGATTATAAAGAACTGTCCCCCAGGGCTGAAGAGCTGGTTTGATCAGCTTGCCATACAAGCATGAGGACCTGAGTTTAATCCCCAGCACCCACATATAAATCTAGGTGTGTGGTGTGTATATTGTAATCCCAGCTCTGGAGAGGCAGAGACAAAAGGATCCCTGAAGCTGGTTGGCCAGCCAGGCTAGCATAATTGACAAGCCTAAAGTCACACAGAGAGACACGGTCTCAAAACATAAGATTGATGGCTCTGAAGAATAGTATCAGCGACTGACCCCTGACCCCTGGTCTTCACACTTGCACACACTGACACATGTAACACACACACACACACACACACACCACACACACACACACGCTCAGATGCTGCATCTTCTGTATAAGGGATAGTCATCAGCAGGCATATGGCACAGGAGTTCCCATGCCTCCCCACAAAGCTCTGCATACCCTTTCAGATGTCCAGATTTACTGTGCCCGATCTCCAGCCCTTTCTGGAAATGCCCATATGCCACCTCCAGTGAAGCTTGAACTTGACCTGCCAGTAAGGGGCAGTAAGGGAATGAAGAATGGGCACACATATGGAAAAGTTGTGGTCAGGTAGGTGGTGAGCATTCTGACAGAGTGGCACCAACTATAGCAGCACAGAACCCCAGCGTGTTTGGTATGTGCAGCACGAAAAGAAGTCTGAGCTGGTCTGGGTAAGAGGTGTCTGCAGTGAGCACTCTCAGGCACTAAACATCCAAGAGGAGAAAGCTGCACTTACTCCCTTTTGTACACACTGCCAACATTCAGATTCAGACTTTCCTAGTGAGAAGGCTTTGCCGATTTCCCATGGCTGGCACATGTCAAACAATACATGTTAGCTCAAGATGTCATTTACTTGGGACTTTACTCAATCCCTACACCCATCTCTGTAGCAACATCTCAATAGATGGTAGAGAGGTGTCACCATGTCCTCTGCTACTTGGGAACAGCTATAGGTAGCTGTCCTAAGCTAAGAAAGTCTTAGAGAAATGTCCACACTGAACAAGAGGAAATGCTGTCAATTAGTTATGTCTGCTGAGAGCTGGGCCAGCTTTAGTACTAAAGGAAACTTGGGCAGTATCAGAAGCATTTAAGATCTCCTGGTCTGTGAAAGCTCAAAGGGGGTGGGGAGGAGTTACCCTGGCCAGGGCAGGCTAGACTTCAGCAACTTTTCTAAACTTAACATTTTCTGTTGCTACCATCCACTAACCTTACATGTAAGGAGACAGAGGCTGGAGAAGGGGATGGTTGAGAATGTACAGAGTTGGGTTTGGTCCCCAACTCTATCAGATGCCATGGATGGCCTTCTCTACCAGGGCCATCTGATTGATCTCAGCATTCAAAGCAGGCAGCCTTGGGAGAGCCTGGGCAGTAGGCTTCAGGGAACAGAAAGGGGTAGCTCTCCTGATACTCTCAGGGCAGGGCAGAGAAGAGGGTCCCAGTGATACTTCAAAGTCCTCTACTTGGTGACAAGTTTGTTGTGGCTAGTAGAAGTCTCATGATTATCTTTGAATAATTATCAGTGTTAAGACTTGGGACTGTGCAAAAGACTTGTACATTTGGCTTCTCTTAAAAATCATATATACTATGAATGCTGGGTTTGTAGAGTCATGGGTGACAGTGGGTAAGCATGGGCTTTCTGGCTGGTTCCTTGTTCTTTCAGTCCCTGGAACATTTGAATTTCAGGGTCTTGTAACAGAGGATAGAGGGTGTGTGTCACTCCCTGCTATCCCCTTTCTTGGTACAACTTCAGTTATCTTCTGAGCCTTAATTTGCCTATGGCAGATACATTTAGACTCAAGAAGCCAGTGACTGAGAATAAGATCTGGTGAACCTGTATCCTTCTAGAGCCTATTGAAGACTCACACCTTTGCTCCCTGCCTCATGTTCACTGGGGCAGAAGAAGGAGGGGGAGGAAGAGAAAAAAGAAGAAGGGCGAGGAGGAGAAGGAAGAAGAGGAAGAAGTAGAAGAGGAGAAGGAAGAGAAAGAAGGAGGAGGAAGAAAAGAAGGAAGAGAAAGAGAAGGAAGAAGAGGAAGAAGTGGAAGAGGAGAAGGAAGAGAAAGAAGAGGAAGAAGAAGAAGAAGGAGGAAGAGGAGGAGGAGGAGAAGGAGAAGGAGGAAAAGGAGAAGGAGAAGGAGAAGAAGAAGGAGGAGGAGGAGGAGAAGGAGGAGGAGAAGGAGGAGGAGGAGGAGGAGGAGGAGGAGGAGGAGGAGGAGGAGGAGAAGCAGCAGCAGCAACATCAACAGTTCCTTCGTGGGCCCTTGAGCCACTTGCACATTCAACAATGTGAGCAGACTGATTTATAGAGTCAGCTCTTGAGCCCAAAGTCTGACCTTCAAGCTCAGCCTGGTTGTCCCATCTGCAGATGGTGAGCTTGAACTGCTGACAAGGCCATTGCCAGGCGAAAAAGGCTTCTTTCAGGCACTAGTAGGGAATCTAGCCAGCTCATGTGAGCTCTGCAGGCTCCCCTACAGAGAGAGAGAGAGAGAGAGAGAGAGAGAGAGAGAGAGAGAGAGAGAGAGAGAGACACAGAGAGACAGAGAGACAGAGAGAGACAGAGAGAGAGACAGACAGAGACAGAGACAAAGAGACAGAGAGAGACAGAGACACAGACACACACAGAGACACAGACACCAAGACAGAGTCTGAGAGTCCAAAATAGGCAGGTACAGAGGCAGAGACACACAGAGAGAACTACATTTGGTAGGGAGAAGGAGGGATAGACACCATGGTCAGAGTGAACCTTGGACACCATTCTTCTCCCCATGCCTGGGCTGAAGCAGCCGCAAGCTTGGAGGTGTTATCTCCCGGCTCCATCCCAGGCAGTGGGAGTCACAGTTAAATTTAAGTGTGCATCCACACTCCCCACAAGCACCAACATTTTCCATCCCTTTTATGGATTTCTGAGGAATGATAAAAAGCAGCTGTTTTGGCTTGGGAGCCTGTGAAAGAAGGGAAGGTGGTCCAGCCTTCTCCAGGGATATCAGTGCCTGCTTATTTGTTTTGCCTCCCAGACTTTTCTGCCGGCTCCAGGATGTATGTGTCCGGTCCTGCCCCTTACTGCCCTCACTAGAGTCTGCTTTGGGGAGATTTCTGTAGACACCCAAGGGCTTCCTAGCAACAGGACCTTAGTCAGTGTCTGTCCTTCCCTCCCCTCTTCTAAAAAGAATGGTTCTCAGAGCTCCTGTGCTCCTTAGGACTCAGGGCATGGTTAAATGCTATGCTGAGGGCCATGAGCTGGCACAATGCCTGACACAGCAATGCCACCTGCCAGCCTTCCTGCTTGCCTTTCCGACTGTCTGTGGGTTAGAGCTTTCCCGTGAAGCAAATGGGTCTGGCTAGTGTTCCTAACTTGCTCTTGCTGTTTCTATTCTCTTTACTATGGATGATCTTAGCCTTCATAGACCCTGGATGCCCAGGTTCATAGGCCAACTGGGTCTCATAGCAACCTTAAGACTGAGTGTATAGTGTTGCTCCACTGGTGGTATCCAGAAAACAGGAGGGTCTCACTCATTCACGTACATGGGTTAGTGTAAAGATTTGCAAATGGGCTACGAAAGCCTGGACCAGAACTACCCCAGCAATACCACCTTCCCCAGCAATCGTGCTTTGGAAGGGTTGCAGCCGTTGGCTGGCAAAGTGCTCGCTTGGCTTCAGTACCTATTTGTGTCTTACTTTCTGAGGTAGGTTTCATTTCACCACAGTCTGGTATGTGCCTATGATCCTAGCACTGGGGAAGTGGAGTATGGGGAAATCATAAGATCCAGGCCAGCCTGGGCTGCATAGTAAGGCCCTGTCAAAAAAAAATTATCCAGGGGCTAAGTAGCATAGTACTTGTCTGACATGCACAGGGCCCTGAGTTTGATCCTGCCCACCTGCTCTCTGAAGCACCAAGTCTTCAGGTAGCAAAGAAAGAAGCCTTGAATACACACTCACTGCATGTGCTTTAATCCCCCTAGCAGCCTCGCTTCTCACCCTCAGCTCCCACAAAGCCCACACAGGCCGGAGGACATGCTACTGTTCCTGCAGGAGCTCGGTCTACCCAGAGACCCTGCAGTATGATGAGCAGGCAAGGCAACCTTCTCCCTTACCCATAGACAACACCCTATTGCTGATACTTGTCAACAGCAGCAGCCTGGTCTGCAAGCTGCTTTGGAGTGTAACGAGGGGTCCAGAGCTTTGAGGAAATGCTGGGGTAGAATGATGTCCCTGGAACTCTAGGCACCTGTGGATTTGAGGGCATCCCTTCCTGGGACTCTGCAGATGCATCAAAGTGAAACGCTCTCGAGATGAGATCATCCTGCATGCAGGGTGGGCCCTAATGCCAGTGACGGCAATCCTTATAAGGAGAGGGAGTTTTGAGATACATAGTCAGGGAAAGCCCTATGAAGATGGAGGCGAAGGGAGAATGTGTTGATTCTCCTGAAACACCATGGACTGCAACAGTCACTACAAGTCTGAAGAAGTGAGCCAGCCAGTCTTCTCCAGATGCTCTGAGCACAGCCTGCACAGGATTTCAATGCCCTGACTTTGAATTTCTTGAACTACTAGAGGATAACTTTTGGTTTAAGCCAAGGCATTCTTGATCATTTGTTTCACTAGCTCAAGAAAATTCATAGGTGGCACAAAGAATAAACGATTCTAAACAGAGTGTCCTTGTGTTGGAGATGTTTTCAGTGTGTGTGGTCTGTGATAAACCTTTTGATGGGTCCTGAGAGCCCCAGAATGCCCAGAGAACAAAGGAGAGGGAGATGGCTCATTGGGTAGGGAGTCTGCTGGGAAGGAGGCTGGGCAGCAGGGTGCTCAGTTCCTTACAGTGTGTGTGTGCATGTGTGTCTGAGTACATGTGTTCGTATGTGCATATGTCTGTGAGTGAATATGCAAATGTGTGTGTGCATATGTTATGTGAGTGTGTGTGGATGTATGTGAGTGTATGCATGTGCATGTGTGTGGTGCATGTGTCCATACATATACATGTGTGTTCGTGGGTGAGTATATGAATGTGTGCGTGCATATGTGTATGTGAGTGCATGTGAGTGAGTGTGTTGGAGGCAGGGATGGTGATACAAGAGAAACAGAAAAAGGGTGGCTGTTGGGAACTGTGGAAGACCAAGTCTTGCAGCTTCCTTATAGAACCCAGTGGCCCTGGAGGCTCCATCTTCACTCTGAAGCAGGGACTCTGCAAAGGGCAAGCCTGGTGTCCTGGGAAACCAGAGTTGAATTACTCCTGTTTGACTAAGGAGGGTGTCAAGGAGAAGATGCCCTAGCCCAGAGATACTAGATCATGGAGACACTGGGGGAAGCACACAGGAGATGAAGCCAGGAGCCTTCCTGGAATACCCTGCAGGACTTCCTTGCACAGGAGCATGGGTTTGGCTTGGTGAGGTTGGTCAGAAGGGACTCTACATGGTCACTGAGCAGGTATGATGAGCTTCCTTGAAGAATATGATGTGGTCAGGGGATGTGGGATACTGGAAAATGGTGGCCAGGGCAGAGCACTGGGCCATGGAGGAGGGGAAGATGCCTAGATTGGTACTGTAGGGCTCTGCTGTACGACATACTTCATAGTGTTTTGCAAGCAAGCCAGTGAAGGGAGCAGACAGGAGTCCAGGCTGCCACTCCCACCTGGGGATGTAGGGAGAACCTACTTGTGGCTTCAGGGTACTAGTTCTATATGACAAGTTAAATGTGAGGTTCACCTGTTAGGACCATACAGATGCATGGATGGCCACACACAGACCATGCCGTGTGCTCATATACACATGTGAATAGATTCAGATAATCATGTGTACACAATACCCCTGTGTACAAGCACATACACATAGACAAGTGCTCCGGTAGCCATGTATCAACCACACCCCTGTACACAGACATCTAGATGGACACATAAAAAAGACCATGTATAGAACACATGTGCTTACACACTCTTATCTTGACAGGCAGATGCATAGATAGTCACACATAGATTACAGCCATGTGCGAATACATATAGAAAAGGAAGAACAGATGCCTACCTCCATCTCAGATGCACACAGAGGCACATGTGCTCAGATTATATGTGGTTGCACATGGATAGGTGAACATAGGGACTCAGAAGCACATAAGTGTTCACACACCAGCACCCGGAGACTCCTGCCTCCTAACCCTGTTCTCACCACCTCTCACCATCTTCTGCTTCCTCCCTCTTTTTTCTTCAGTCAATTCCAGTTCATGCTCACCGTATTCCTTCCTAATAAGGAGGACAGCCTCTGTCCTAGAAGGGGGCATGAGGAGAAGAAAAGATGAAAACGGGAACTCCAGAGACCTAGTCGCAGGCGTGGCAAAGCTAGATGAGCAATGCCCAGTGACATGCAAGGACAGGTGTCTGGGAAGACTGACCCTCAAACACTTGGAGAGATGAAGATGACAGAGCCACATGACAGAGCCAGACAGATACCCAGGAGCATGTGCAGGGACCTACACACACACACACACACACACACACACACACACACACACACACACACGATCCATGCTGACACCCACATAAAACATACAAGTACACAGTCATGGACATGCAGAGATGTTCCCCCACACTGTCCTCACATACGGGCAGACAGACAGACAGACAGACAGACAGACAGATAGACAGACAGAGAGACAGACAGATGACAGCCAGGCTAATGCAGAAGAGGAGTGAGAAAACAAAGAGGCTTTGAGTTGAGCCCGCCTGCCCTAGAACCCAGACATCACAGCTTTGCAGTCCCCCTAGGAGCCCTCCGCAACGCCAGGAGAAATTCCTGGGATATTAGCTAAATTCAGACACAAACATTCCCGTCTTCCTCTCCAGATGTACAGCTCATGAAAGCCACACAGCCCTCAGGCTCCTACCCAGCCCTCATCCTTGGCCCCCTCCCTAGCCTCCTAGGAATGCTGCCTGGTGACTTGGTTGGAGAGAGAAGGTGGCCAGAAGGGTTCTCGAAGTTGGCAAGGGTCACACTTAGGGGTGGGAGGTAGCTCGGTGCTCGGCACATAGCTATGGAGTGGTTTGGGTAAGCAAGTGGGGTCAGGCAGAGGAGGGGCTTCTTGAGGTAGTGTGGGGATGCTGTGGAGAGCTGGATTGGCAGGGCTCTCGGGTGTTTCCAGAGGACTGAGCACCGGCTCCAATCCCTGAGTCCAGATGCATATCCATGCCAGAAGGCTCAGCTCGACGTGGGGTCCTTAGAAATCTTGGCACTTGCTCCTGTTCCTGTGGGCACACAAGCCACCTTTCAGAAACAGGGTATGCTCCAGCTCTGTACTATCTTCCTTGTCTGGGACATCTGTACCTTGACTGTACAGTAACGGTCCCTTTTTCAGACGAGTGTTCTCAGCCTTCCTTTATGAAGTTTACAGCTGATTCTTTCTGACATTGGTGACTCTCTCAATATTTGTCTGGCTCCTGGGTAGACCAGAAGTTTCTTGAGGAAGGATAGCAATCTATTGGCCAGAGTCAGAGGTCATTGTGTGCCAAGTATTCAGCAACAGTGGGCCTGGTTCACACACACCACAGGAAGGTCTGTCTGGCCTCAGTTTCTATATCTAGAAAATGGGTTGACATTGAGTTTTTTCCCCACAAGGGTCTCGTGATAAGAGAGTGAGATAGTAGGAATGAAAGGCCCTGGGGACCTCTTTTCTTCCCTCCTGTGAGAGCTGTGTGACATTATTTTTAGACCCTAGGGAGAAGCTCAGGGACAGCACACATTTAGGCAGACAGGGCTCTTTAATCATGTGCCTGGAAGCTGTAGGTTACCTAGAAATGTGTTTGCAGAGGGCTGCAAAGTATCTTGAATCCTTTCAGGTACTTCAAATGAAATGACTGCAACTCTGCCGTTAGGGGCAGCAAACCCATGTTACTGCATAAACCCATTGAAATAGCCTGTCCCTCTCCATCAATGTAAAGAGCTGTTCAGCTGGGTCTTTCTTAGAGGCACCGTCAGCCTGTCAGATAGTTGCCTTGGTGTCTGAGTCAGCAAAACACCATTGTATGCTACCATGAGGATGCTAGGACCACCAGACACTGGCCCTGACACAGACACGTTTCATATATTCAATCTATTGCAGCAGCTCAGATCCCCAGGCAACCCCATCTCCCTCCATGGATAGCAGCCAACCCTAAAGACCCCGTCTCCTGTGTGGTGGATTCTCACGTTTGATTTTATGCTGCTAAGCTTTCATTTCTTCCTCCATCCCCCAGCCCACAAGAAAGTGGCCTATCTGGCTGCTCATAACATCCCTGGAATGAAAGAGTAAATTGCACCTGTGCTGCTGACGGACCTCAGGATGATGTGAAGCCCCAGGAATTCTTTTGGTGACCCTGCGGTGGGGGTTTGCAGCTGTGGGTAGATGGGCTGGGCCTGAGATGTGGGCTTATTTGCCTTTCGCTTAGACAAGGCCTGCTTTACAAGAGTCAGCTCATTCTGCTAGAGATATATGTCTTGTCGTAAAGTGCTTAATATTCTGCCCCTGCTTGTACCGCCAGATACAGACAACTATTCATGCTCACCACTCCTCTGTGGACATCTCTGGCAGGGCCTCCTGAGCAGTTACAGGTGTTTCCTGGTGGCCTCTTTGGAAGTCGAGGACCACATAGCTGTCTCCACTCCTCCAGCCTGCGGGATGAGGAGGGGCTGCACCCCATCAGCAGACAGGGACCTGTGTGTGGCCTCCTGAGGGTTCAGAGTGATCAGTACTGAGTCATTTAAGGCCTTCATGTTGATTAAGTACTAGCCATCAACTCATTTGATCTTCTTAGTAGCTTTGCAAAGAAGAATTGCTAACATCGTTCCCATGATGCATAGGAACTGATGGTGGGAGACAGGGCTTCATTCATTTATTCACTCATTCATTCCTTTATCCATACTCCTGGTAGTCCTGGCGTTGTGAAAGGTAGGGACATTGAGATGAACAAGACCCACTTGGACACTGAAGGACACATGCCTTTTCTGCCTAGCGGGGAATGCTCTCTATGTGAAGTATGGTTCAAAGACTCACATCAACCTCAGATCTAGAGTTCATGAGACAATTGCTCCTGTTTGGGTCCCAATCTAGAGTTCATGAGACAATTGCTTCTGTCTGGGTCCCAAGGCTGGTCCATTTGAATTCTGTTTGAGCCACTTTTCTCTTCCTCTCATCCCTCATCACACACTCACATGTACGTTAGATGTCTATTTCAGCTCTGACCATCTCCCATGCAGTATCCATGTCCTGTTTCCAACTTCCTGCCACCCAACTAGAATCCCAGGATTGTTTGGGTATCATTCAGAGGTCTGTGATATCAGGTGACCCCCATCCTCAGTGTAAACCAATTAAGTGAAATCTCATCCCATTTGATGGAGACCATTCTTAACCGCCCTTGTCCCCAAGAAATGACCAATCCAAGGTCTGGGTCCATGGGCTTCTCTTCTCTGGGGGCTGTGAACTCGATCTTTTCTTGCCCTGACAGAAAGTGGGTGAGACAGTGTTGGGAGCTGTAGCTGACATCATTCAACCACGTGGCAACAGACCAAAGCAAACCAACCAACGAACAAAAGATAGTACATAGAGGGAGACAGAGCAGAAATAGGTTGACCCAGGTGTCTGTGAGCATCATGTGACCTCCCAGGATCACACTGGAATTCTACTGATGTAGGAAAGGCACACTGTCCTGTTTCTCCCTCTGTTCCCCATGCTCAGCCTCTTGCACTGGACACGTGATGATGGAGACTCAGTGTGTCTCCTCCTTCTCTTTGTCTGCAGTATGTGCTGTCCTCAGGTCTTGCCCGGCAAACTGTAGCTCATGAAGACTGAGGTCGTAATTATTGCCTGTGGGGTTCATCAGCCCCTGCTCTGAGCACCCATAGTTCCTCCCAACACGTATTACTTTTTGCAGTCCTCGGTGCAGGGACCTCTCTCTGCATCCCTTCCTGTCTGTGGGAGCCCAGAGTGGGTGCGGTGGTTCAGATGCCTGTCCAAGTGAAAGGAATGAGCTTCTGGAATGGTAAATGTGGGAGGAGTCCCAGGCAGTGTAAATGAAGATTGCTGCGCTTGCCGGGCATTCTCTGACCTCGTGAATTGGGCTGGAGTGCCGAGATATTTGTTTTTGAGAAAAACAGAAGTCAGAGAGATGGGGAGCCCACAGGCCTGTGCAACTTCTTCCAGCTGTGGTACAGGTTGCCTGGACTGGCCCCTCTGCAGGGCGGTGGGTGGTAAACCAGGCTCTCTGCCCGGGGCAGTGAACAGACCCTGTTTGTCCTGGCATGGCCACCCTGGGATGGGCTCTGAGACCATTTTGCTCCATGCAGCTGGGGCTAGGGCCCATCAAAAAATATGATCCAAGCAGAGCCTGTCGCAGAATGAAGTCATGAGGAAAAAGCTCAGGCAGAACAAGACTGTCTTTTTGCAAAGGAGTCTCTGGCTGCCAGCAGCCCTGGATCACCCTGCTTCTCACCTCTCCTGACCTGCCCACACAAGCTCCTCAGGGCTGCTTACATCACCTGGCAAAAGGAAAGGTTACAGAGAGACCCATCCACGGAGGGCCAGGGATCTGGAGTCCCATTTCCTTGTATAACTGAAGATTTTACCTATATACTAGGCTGGACACTAGCCTCCTGTGGCTTACGTGCTGAGAGACAGTTCAGAAAGCAAGCCCAGGTGCTTAGGGAACTGGAAAAAAAATCACTTATGAAATGTGTGCATTCATATGTTCAACTGGCGTTTAATTGAGCAGCTAGTTTGCTTCCCTTCTCTGCGTTGTTCTTGGGTTAAGCTTACAGATAAAGGAGATGGTGGCATTTGAATGTGGAGTTGCGGGGTTCTCACGAGGCAACAGGGCGCTGAGGGTCACATCACCTGTGGGGGAGATGAAGGACATTGCTTCTGGCCCTCATTTTCCAAAACTGTTTCTTGTCAACACCATAGGCTCCATACTTGGGGACATGGAGGGCACCCAGATCCTAAGGCTCATGGTGGCTTTTGGCCTTGGCTTCTATCTGCTTGAGATTCAGATGGCCTCAGTGATACAGGTTGCCTGCTGCACAGAAGAATGGACAGAGTGTTGTGGGACAGACAAGGCAAATGCTGGGGTCTTGGCCAAGGGAGTGACCTTGAAGAATGACCACAGCTGGCTGCCCTGGGAACATCTGCTGAGGGTACAGAGCACGTGTGTGTGTGTGTGTGTGTGTGTGTGTGTGTGTGTGCGTGTGTGTGTGTGTTAGGGGGGAGTTCCAGCCTTTTGACATTGTAGAATGACTTTGCTACCCACCATGCATTGTTGATTTTGCCCCCTTCAAAACTTCAAAACAAAACAAAACAACGAACCTCTTAAGAACCTTTTTTTTTTTTTTTATTCTTCAGCTGACAGCAAGAGGATTTATTGTACACGAGTTACACTTGGCCACAAGAGAACAGAACTAGTCCAGAATGCCAAAGGTCCAGTTTTGGTTGTAAGAGAAGCAGTCATTTTCCCAGATGATCTCGGCGAGGTGACGTTCCAGGTCTACGGAGACTTATTACCGACAGCAGCACACAGCCCAACAACTTATTCCGATGTCCTGGCCCTCAGCATCCCTTACTTCTGGTTCTGCGGGCTTCGTGGGTGCACAAACTGGCTTACTTGGACCTCTGCCTCATCTTTCTTCTCTTGCGCTTCAGCCTGCGCATTCTCTTCTTCCGCCACTTTGCTCTCATGGCGTAGGAGTCTCAAGGAAGATGGCGCTAAACCGAGCCTCTTAAGAACCTTTAAGAACATTTATCATTCTCTTTTGGGTTGCATTCATAGTAAGCTTTTGGGCTGGATTCGTAGTTAGCTTGGGTGCATGTGGCTCAAGGGCTCTGGGTTAGACATGCTTGTAAGTGGTAGTTAGTAGATGGCGATGACTCAGGGGGCAGGGAAGCAGACTGGGCATTGGCACAGTGAGGTGGCTTTTGCTCTGGGGAGGATGAGGAGAGTTATAGGTCTTGCTCTGGTGGGGATGAGGTAGAGCTGCCCATGCAAGCATCCCAGCTTCTTTCAGTTGCCCCGCCCCCTCATGGCAGTCTGAGAGTATGCTACAAAGTTGGACACAAACATCATAGAACATGGAGCCTTGGCATAGAGCCCCGCAGCACAGAGACCTCTCAGGAGGACATGCATGTTACACACACATGCACACACACACACACACACACACACACACACACACACACACACAGAGAGAGAGAGAGAGAGAGAGAGAGAGAGAGAGAGAGAGAGAGAGACAGACAGACAGACAGACAGACAGGCAGGCAGGCAGACAGGCAGAGGCAGAGGTGGAGGTGGAGGTGGAGACGGGGCAGGAGAGCCCTGATGGCTCCAGGCAGTAAACTGGATAAGGAAAAGTGGGATCTATTGGTGTTTAGGGCACTGAGGTAATTAGCTAAGTTACTTCTTCAAATGTACTACCAAAAGAACTCAAAATGACAGTGGCTTAAAGAGACAAGTCCAGGTACAGGGTCCCAGACTGGATTGTAGCTCCCTGAATGTCAGAGAGTCATGCCTCTGGCATCTTGTTGCTCTGCCATTCCCAATAACCAGCTCTGATTGGATGGTCCAAGTGATTGTGCCAATGTGAACCTCATTCCCCAAGAAGTGCCCCACTTACTGGGCTGAGGGGAAAGCACAAGAGTCAGTGTGTTTATTCATTTCAAAGTTTTCCCTTCAGATTCCATATATCTTGGTTAGCATTTTAGTGGCAAAGCTTAGAGACGACATGATATTTAGCTGAAAGGGAGGCTGGAAACTGCAGGCTTACTGTTTACCCAGCTAGATGATCCTCCATTGTAGAAGAAAGAAAGAATCTGAGTGGGGGCTTTGCTGAGCTCAATAGCTCTCATCAGTAAAACACACTCTGTGAACAGTGATAAATATTTTTTAATCAAGTAAATGTGAAATATGATCCATTCTCTCTCAACCATACTTCATGTCCCACCCCCTGGGGGTGTGTCTGATGCCCCTATTCACACTAGGTTTTCCCCACTGTGGAGGGAAATGTATGGGGCCAGCTGAAGGGTTAGAGGATGTGAATCCCATTAGCATACAGCTTCATGACTTTTATGAGGAAGTTTGTCACACTGGAAAAAGATCAAGAAACAGCTGCTTGGCCCTCAGTACCTATGGTCTATTATCCCTGCGTACAGCTTTGCAGTGTTCACTTAGACCCCAAGAAGAACTGAGAGAGACTGAGGTCCTCACACTGTTGTGGGAGTGGCTGCTATCACTGGCCTTCCTCTTTGCTCTTGGACCTGGTTGGGTGTAGAGTTGGCTGGGTGTGCATGCCTGGCACACTTTACCCAGTGTCTCCCCTGGAGTCCCCAAAGTTCCCAGCCAGAGGCCAGCTAGGATTTCAGAGGCACAAGTGGGCTGCTGTGCTGGCCTGCCAGGCGAGCAGAACAGAGGTGCATTAAGCAGCACTGCTCTGCGGATCGGCTTTCCTCTCCCGGCGACAGCTCAGACCCAGAGCAAATCTCTGTCTCTCCAGAGCCAGGGGTTTGAGGCTGTCATGAATGAAGGTTTTTATCCTAAGCTAGTAGCCTACCCTCCACGGCGCCTGATGCCCGTGCCAGGGTTGGCATGGGAGGACAGTTGGAGGAGGAGTGAGTGGCTGGGGTGGGGGAAGAAGGCTCAATACTCCCCCACTGCCATGCCACCCAGGCCGAGAGAGGGAGACACATCTTGGGGCTTGGAGGAGTGAGAGGAGGTGGACAATTGTGTTGATTGGGACACCATGGGTTCTCAAGTGCAGCTGGTCAGAGTATCTTCATGGCACACTCATGAGCTAGACTCCTGAGGCCACCAGGGTCACCTGCAGCTTGCTGTCACAGCACAGAGCTGGGAGGGTTGTACTCAAGGGAGAAGAGAGGGAGAGTGGCCACTCACATCCACCTCAAAGTGCTACTGAGCACCTTGGAGTAAGCAAGGGATAATAAGCAGAGAGAGGACCCACTTCAGCCATTACTCGGAGGATGGGTCAGGAAGGGACAAAGCTCAAACCAGAGCATGCAGGAGCTGTAATGAGAGCTCCAGGAGAGCCAGGACAATGAAGGGGACCAGAGCTGGGTACAGAGGCAGCCTCTCTGCAGGCTAGGCAGCTGAATGAATGCCACGTGGTGGTGACAGAACTGGCCTGCTGCATCCTTAAGGCTGACAGTCAGGCCATCTTGTTTCAACCTCTGTTCTCCTACCAAGCATAGGCAAGGCACTTGGTGCTTTCCACTTGTCACTTGTGGCAACAGGAATTTGGGCAAGCATGGAAACCAGTGAATAGGAGGGTGTGTGTGGGTGTCTGATGAACAGTTTATTGTTCATTTTGTGTACTGTCTACACATCTCAACTCTAAAGCACAGGCTTGTGTCTTTTCTGGTCAAATTGCCACAGGCCTACAAGCTAGAGTGAGTCTCTCTCTCTCTCTCTCTCTCTCTCTCTCTCTTTCCTCTCTCTCTTTTTCTCTCTCTCTTTGTTTGTTTTTTCTCTATGTAGTCCTGGCTATCATGGAACTCTCTCTGTAGACCAAGCTGACCTCAAGCTCAGAGATCTGCCTGCCTCTGCCTCCCAAATGCTTGGATTAAAGGTGTGCTGTGCGCCACCACCTCCTGGCTGAGTGACTCCTTAGTGTTACCACACGAAAGTGACTCCGAAACATTACCACTTACCAGGAGCATGCATGGGGTTAGGGGCAGTAGGCACAGGGAGACCCAAATCTCTCTTCCTGTGCTTTGAAATCTGGTCACATGGCCCCTAGTCCCCATGAGCTTCCTAAAGTAGACATCTCCAAAGTTCTATGCTTGGAGCATTCGTAGAAGAGATCTGAATCACCATAGGATGAAACAGGCCCAGAGAGACTGAGTAACCCACACAGGGCACACAGCAGGGGTGTGTGGGAGTGCCTTTTAAATCCATTTACCTGACTCATGCCTGCCTGTTTCCTGGAGAAAGCCCACACTTTTTCTTGCAGAGGGTGGTGTGAAGACTACTGGGGATGGCTTGAGATCCTTCCAGTGGTTACTTTGGTACATAGCACTCAGTCACTCCAGGAGAAGTGTACAGGGGACACATAGAGTCAGACATCTTCTCCACTAGTGACAGCTCTGGGGAAGGTTCTCCAGTGTAGGCTGGGCTGATCCTCATCCTCAGGGAGTGCAAAGACTCATAGGAAATCCGTGACGTCTATCTGAGATGGGATCCTCAAGCCCAGAGCTGGATAAACTCTGCCCCATACTTGGCAAGGTATCTTAGGGTGAAGCCTTCTTAGGAACTCAGGATCTTCATCTGGGAAAGGCAACTGGGTGTGCCACACCCACTGCACTGTTAGAAGATTCTGGAAGATGGCTATGCCCACTGCCTCTTGGCTTTTTGTCCTTGCTCTTTCTCAACATGGCTACTTTGCTCATGTACGTGAAGAGAAGCCAGGATTGCATTGTCACTTTGGGTTATACAGTGACCTTCTGCTCCCAGAAGCACCCTGCTTCACCAGGAATTGGAGAAATCGTGAAAAGGCTCTGGCCTGGCTTTTGCAGGAGCAGCAGGCAGCTCTCTGCCACCTCCTGTGCAGACCCCACACTTGGAGAACACTCTTAGAGGAAGCAGAGAAGGGACCAACTCATCAACTCCTAGTGACACTAGTCACCAGCACGGGGAGCCTTCCCCCAGGACACTGTAGAGGTGGCTTGCTTTTTAAGACTCTGTTGTTTGAGCCTGGGATCTGCCTGCCAGCTGGAGTTTGTCGATCCCTGGCCTTGGCTCTTCATAGGAACACTAGCTAATGCCACCTTAAAGCAAGAGGATGAAATATTTATTTGAGGCTGGAAGATGGAGGCTACCATGTTCCCCAGAAAAAGTGAAAATCTGCATTAAAGGCACACACAGACCCAGAGAGAATTATGTGTAGGAGTAGCAGACATTCCCAGGCATGTACCAAGCATGTATAGGAACAGGCAACCTTCAACATGCACAGGAATGTGTGCCTGAACCCATATATGGTGCACCCTCCCACAAGCCCATGCATGAGATCACCTAAGTATAGACATAGAGCCAGCTACATATGCATATCCCAATGTGAAGTTGTGTGTTCATAATGCACACACCTGCAGAACTTCACCATACATGTGCACACATGAAATCACACAGAGCTACACACAGGGTCTGCCCCTACACTTGCATGCAACGATCTGTGGCTACCCTTGGAGCCTCAGCACACATGCTTAAACACACCCTCACATGTATTCTCCTATTAATGTAACTAGAAGTAGCATCATCTTCATCGATGTTCTGGGACAAGAGCCACGCACTGGCCCTGATTCCTGGACTAGTCACCTGCTTAGGTCTCATGATGCAAGGAAGCTCTGTCCTGTAGGACACATCCATGCTGGGGAAGTGTGACTCAAAGGTGAGTTACACAACTTGGTTCTGCCCAACTGTTCAGCCCAGGATGGGGAGGAGGAGGGAAGCTTGCCAGTGTGAAAGCTGAAAGTCTGCCACATGTCTGGAAGCTTCCAGAATCTCAAGCTGGAGGAGGCTGGGGCTCTCAGAGGGCAGCATGCGGAGGCTGCTCTGCATCACCGTTGTGAATGCTTGTTCATGATGACACAGGGCTCTTCCATCAGAGGGAGTGAGGTTGTAGAATATCTCACCAGAGCTAGACCCTCCTGCCCTCCTGCTCCTTCTATCTGACATTTCTGTCCAGGTTCACCCTCACACCCATAGAGGAAGCTGACTGGCTCCAGGCCATGCAGTGGGCACAGAAGTGGTGAGGTGATCATGTTCCTGACTGTTCTAGATGCCTCGGATGAGTTGGAAGAACACACACACACACACATGCACACTGTTCACATTGTTGAACCATTAAGTATTACTACGTGGGTAGCAGAGCTGGTGGTTGCAGTCTTCCAGTCTATGACAGAGGCAGGCAAGGGTCGGGAAGCTAATGCAGCTGCCTCTCTGCAGGTCATGCTCACTGGTTTTGGAAGGTGGAGTTGGCTAAAAAGAGAGGCTATGTCCATGTGGGGATGGATGGGTGGAGGTAGGAGAAAGAGTTGAATTCTTAGCAGAAAAGCTATATTCACAAATACCACATACTTCCCTACATAGAAAATGGTAGATCAGGGACCAGCACACTGCAGCCCAAGGGTCAGAAGCTCTGTCTACTTTCTGCTTTTGAAAATAAAGCTTTATTGAAACCCAATGTCATTCAGTTGTTTATGTACAGCTCAGAGCAATGAAGTTACAATATGGCCTCCAAAGTTCATCATATGTTCTCTTTGAATCTCCCTAGAAAATGTTTGGTTACCCTTGCTCTAGACCCTTTAATACATCTGGAACCCACTGGAAGGTTTCAGAATCAGTCACAAAATATCTAGATCCCAGTATATGAATCCAGAAGGCAGCATGGTTTTCTAGAGCTCCCTGGCAGCCTGACATGTGTATTAGGGATTTAGAAGTTTCCAGCAAGCTTGTGCATCAATTATCCTGTTTAATCCCCCAACAAGCCTGTGTGAGGTTAATGGTAATTTTATCCCAATTTTGCAGATGAGAAACTAAGACAAAGAGAAATTAAGGGGCTTGCTGAAGACCACATGTCTGGGAGATAACCCAGCCCCAGCAGCCTGAATCGAAAATTCCAGTCCTTTTCCACTGCATTATGGAGCAGATGCTTCACACATTCTGTTACTTAGTCATTCCACTGCCCCACCTCCTGTCCATTTTCCTAGCTCCCAACATCTCTGCAGTCACACAGAAAGCTTTTGTCCACTGAGCTATGTGTGCTTGGCCGCGGGGTGGGGGTGGGGGGTCACATTTCCTTTGCGTGTGTGTTTGCTGTGTGGGCGAACCCCGGGGATGTTAACCAACAGTGACAGATAATCTCTGATTGGCTGGCGCTCATGAAGAGTCAGTGGACCAGGTAATTCTGACCCACATCCTGACAGCGCCATCTAAGAGGGCTCCTGACCAGGATGGAGCCTGGTGTCTCCCCTAGGAGCCTGGGAGGAGTCCTACTGTGTCTACCACCCACCGTCTGGACCCCTGGGCACTCTGATCCATCCATTCTGAACACAAAGGTTGCAGAGCCCTTGCTCACTGGTGTATCAGGGAGCTGTTCTTAATGCAATTACGACTCATTTATTGGATACCAGGATGTGGCTGTGTTATGTCAGGCTCGCTCAGCAGGCACCTGCTCCTTGCCACGCATGCGCATGAGCACACACACGCATTTCTGGCAGCTTCATGAGCCATCGCTAGAGCTCTGTGTGCTGTGGGTAGCACATTTAGCTGGTTAAAATATAATATACGACGGGATCATATTTAACAAGGAAAACAGGGCCTGAATGGACAGAGAGGAGCAGTGTGGCTGAGTTGCTATGGAAACCCCTTGTTCGGAATTTCCCCGACTCCTAGGAGATTACATTTTCAACCTTAATGCTGTATTAACATAAGCTTTGGCACTTAATGTGTCTGTTTTTCACCTCCCCTCTCTCTTTTGCTTACAGGCAAGGAAAGCAGGGAGGAGAGACTCCCAGGAGGAGATGAGAGAGGCTGCACTTCAGGATCCAGCTCAAACCAGCCCCTGCCAGGGTGAGGTGTTCCACGCTTTCCAAAGCTTACCACGTCCATTATCTCCGTGACCTAGAGACAGGCCTGCCAACCGGGCTTGTGTGAGGTCACCGTGTCCTGTGTGTGCTGCCCTCCATCCAAAGCCTCGTGTCCATTCCTTACCCTCCATCGCACCTCAGCCCTGATCATCTCTCAAGGGTGAGGCAATAGGTCTCTGCTCGGCTCCCGCTCCCAGCTTGTGCCCTCCAGACGCCTGAGTGATCTTTCTGCACTACAAATTTGTTCATTCTGCAGTTGGCTGAACAGCCTCCATCAGCCGCCGGAGGGAGCAGGATAAAATTCTGACTTCTTTGCACCCAAGCTTGCTTTCCATCTCTCTGCAAAGTTTTTTTTTTCTTTTTCTTTTTCTTTTTTCTCTTGGAACTCCCATAGTAGCCCCACCCTACCTCCCCAGACTGGAAACCAAAATGCACTTTCTTATTGCATCCAACATTTACCAGGCTTACCCTAGCTCATCACACACACACACACACACACACACACACAAACACGCACATGCACACACACACACACACAAACACGCACATGCACACACACACACACACACACACACACACACACACACACACACCTATGTCTCCCTGTCCTATGTGACTCTTAAATGCCCTTTATGTCATAGCTCAGTACTCCCTCTTTGGGCTCCGTGCAGGGTTTCCCTGTCTACCTTGGTCCTAGGGTGTTTGGCCCCCGATGCTCTTGTGGGTAGCCCTCACCAGCTATGATATCTTGCCCCTCATGACCCTAAAAACTTCATAAGCCAAGAAACTTCATGTCCCTTACACCACATCCTGCTGCAGAACTCAGTAGATGTTCAAAACTCATTTTGGAAACTGAGTTTCCAGGGGAGGACAATGAAGCTTGGTGAAACGGATTATGTGCTCTGGCGTCCCACTCTCTCTCATCCTCAGATCTTCTGCTGTGCACTTCAGCATTGCACCACAGGGAAGCTAGGGTGTGGGAGAGTGAGGCTCTGAGATCACCAGAGCCATCTCCCTATCCCCACCCCTAAGCCCAAGCTCTTTCTCCCTTCAGGCTTAGGGGATCTTTGAAAAAGAAGTCCCCCCCCCCCCAAGTTGATCATACTAGCAACTCCTACAGGCCAGGAAGAGTCCAGGGAAGCCATGACAATGACAAACTGTTTGCTCACAACCTGTGTGGAAGGTGGAATTGTTCTCCGCCCACATCCAATGTTGTCTCACAAAATTCCATAATGGGGTATCAAATAAGGACCTTTGTGACATGTGATAGTCTTTTGGTAAGTCTACCCCAGGACAGGATGGCATGAATCCAGTGGCATATGTGTCCTTACAAGAGACAGAAAAGACAAGACACTCAGTGTTATGGTCCATAAGCCAGAGCATCAATACTTGTAAAGGTAGAGGTAGATAGAGGCTGGGGTCATGCAGCAGGGAGGCAAAAGGTAGCAAGGACTGTAGACTCTAGAGCCCCATGCAAGATGGGAGAACACTGGAAGCTGGGAGTCATGAGGAGAGAGAGGAGAGAGACAGAGAAAGACAGAGAGATAGAGAGAGACAGAGAGACAGAGAGACACAGAGAGAGACACAGAGAGAGACAGACAGAGAAACAGAGAGAGACAGACAGAGACAAAGACAGAGAGACAGAGAAACAGAGACAGACAGAGAGAGACAGACAGAGAGACAGAGAAAGAGAGAGACAGAGACAGGCAGAGAGATGGAGGCAGAGAGACAAAGACAGAGAGAGACACAGAGAGACAGACACAGACAGAGACAGAGAAACAAAGAGAGAGACAGAGACAGAGAGAGACAGACAGAGACAAAGACAGAGAAAGACAGACAGTGACAGAGAGACAGAGAAACAGAGACAGACAGAGACAAAGAGACAGACAGAGAGACAGAGACAGATAGAGAGAGACAGACACAGAGAGAAAGAGAGACAAAGACAGAGACAGACAGAGACAAAGACAGAGAGAGACACAGAGACAGAGAAACAGAGACAGACAAAGACAAAGAGACAGACAGAGAGACAGAGACAGACAGAGAGACAGAGAAAGAGAGAGATAGAGACAGACAGACAGAGAGACAGAAACAGACAGAGGCAGACAGTCAGAGAAAGAGACATGGAGAGACAGAGAGACCGCCAGCCAGAAAGAGACACACAGAGAGACAGAAACACACACACACACACACACACACACATACACACAGAGAGAGAGACAGAAAGACAGTCGGAGAGAGAGACATGGAGAGACAGAGAGACAGCAAGCCAAAAAGAGACACAGAGAGAGACAGAAACAGACAGATAAAGACAGGCAGAGAGAGAGAGAGAAAGAGAGAGAGAGAGAAGAGGCCTGACTCACATGAGGTCAGCCTGCACACCCTGCACAGCCAGCCTAGCTGGCACCTTTGCTTTAGACTTCTGGCTTGTACAACAGAGTGTTTAAAGCCACCCAGTGTGTGGTCATTTGTTACCTAGGCAGCACTAGAAAACAAACAGAGTCAGGCAGTGTGAGAATCTGGTCAGGGGTCTGAAGGACTGTGGGGACGGACTGCATGAGGATCTCCCCATGCCTTTGCCAACGTGGGTGGGCCCTCTCTACTTTGCTTCCCATCTTGGGACCTTTAGCTCCTTTCAGGCCATCCTCTCCCTCAGCCTGAGCTGCTCCCAGCTTGCCTTGTTCCTCTCTTCCTGTATTTCTGAATTAGGAGCCCATGTGACACCATGTCCCAAGCTCCAGAGTGTCCTCTGCTTGGTAGCCTTTCTTACATCAGCCAGCCAACCTCTCACTACCCTGAAGCCACCAAGAGCTAATGTTATGACTTAAACAGAAGTTACCCAACAACAGGCAACAGCTTCAGTTGAAGGCTCCTTGGCAGCAGGTCCTATGCCTGCTCATCCTGGTCATGGGTCCCCTGGCAGATTAACTGTGTCGTGAGATGCAAGCCTTGTGCTCTGGCATCAGCAGAAAGAAATGTCAAGAGGCAGGATATACCCTGCCAGGGCAGGAGCAACCACTGCTGAGGCTCATTTTCTTGAACAATGTTAGTAGGGAAGGAAGTAGGGAAGGAAGAATGGATTCTATTTTAATTTTTATTCTTTACATAGATTACATCCCAATCACACCTTCCCCTACTTCTACTCCTCCAAGTCCTCCCTCCCCTCCCCATAGACCCACCCTTCTCCAGTTTCCCTTAAAAAGAAAAGAGCAGGCCTTTCAGGAATAGCAACTGAACATGGCATAACAAATCACAATAAGACAAGGCAAAAAAAAAAATAATCCTCATATCAAGGCTGGGCGACCCAGTAGGAGGAGAAAAGAAGTCCCAAGCACCAGCAAAAGAATCAGAGACAGCCTCCACTCCTGCTGTTAGGGTTCCCCCAAAGACATCAACCTATGCATTCACAAGGTATATACAGATGACCTAGCTCAAACCCATTCAGGGACCATGGTTGTCACTTCAATCACAGTGAGTCCCTATGAACCCTGCTTAGTTGATTCTGTGAGCTGTGTTCTCATGGGGTCTTCAACCTTCTGGCTTCTAGAATCCTTCCATCCTTCCTTCTCATGGTAGGGTGGATTTTAAAACATTTGCAGCCCCAAACTCTAGATACGAATCTTCTCAGCAAGCAGAGGATGCTGCTGACAAGTGGCTCAGATGCCCTCCTTCAGCTGCGTCAATGTGACTCAGGACATCCAGCCTGAACATCCAGTGTTTAGACCACGCAGAATGATGGTCCTAAGTGCCTATGCCTACTCACTCTGGTCCCTATAACACAGATGACACACACAGCCATCTTCTCATTCATCTTCCCTGACTTGTTTTATTCTTGTTGCATGGATCAGGGTCTGGAGGTGAAGCCTCAAGGTCACAGGACCACTAGTGAGTGGTGGTCAGCACTTGAACTCACATCAGAGGAGTCAGAGATGTGAGAGCTGATAGCTGGGAGAGGCTGAAAGGATGTCTCAGTGCAGAGACAGTTGCCATGCACATTACAGAATCATTGTTGACATTGACTTAAGGATCCATGGCAAAGTTCATTTCAAGAGCTGAACCACAGACAACAGGAGAATGCCTTGTTTTACCAAATATACCCTGAGGTGTTAGGTTAAAGGGAGACAACATCTTGGACTCACCTCTCAAATAGTTCAGGAAGAAGGGGAAGAGAGAGAGAGGTAAAGACTGGGAGTGGGGGTTGATTGAAGAAAATCTATTTAGGGGATTTCGGAGTGTTCTTATTACTTTATACACTCAAAACCACATCACAGTCAAAATTGTAAAAAAAAAAAAAAAACCCTCTAAAGTCTGGGCTTTTAATTTTTTAAAGCCACTTTATTGAAGTGTGTTTGAGGTACAATAAACTAAAAATGTGTGCTTTGATACGTTTTGACATCTGTCTGTAGGTAGGAATCTATTACTGCAGTCAAGAGTGAATGTAGCCATCACATCCAAATCTTTCTGCTTCCCTGTGCATCATGTCTGTCAGCCCACCCTACTATCCATGCACACTCCCTGGATTGCTTTCAGACTCCTCCCCCTTCCCTGCCAGCCTTCTTTCACTCTGAGTAATTATGCAGAAATTCACTCATGCTGTATCACGTTTCAGTAGCGTGTTCCTTTTCATAGCTGAGTCCTATTCACTTGAATGGATATGCCACAGTTTCTTTAGCCATTCCCCTATAGGTGGACTCTTAGTTTGTTTCCATTCTCCAACAGTTATCGACTTAAAGCTGCTGCCAACAGCTGCATCCAAATCACGGAGTGGACATATACTTTCTTTTCTCTCCCTGGGGATGCAGAAGCTGCCTACTGTTCTACAAAATGAATGCCCACCAGTGGTATGGTGGTAGCTCATTCCCCCTCATCTCTGCCTCATCATGGATTGAATTCACCTGTTTCTCTTTTTGGCTGTAGTCACCTTGCTCAGTGGTATGTCTGTGACCAGTAATGAAGCTCGTAGCCTCTCTCTACTTCCGTGGGACACTGTGCCCCTTGGGCAAAGATGTACATTTAGAACAAAGATGTACATCAGCTCATCAGAGCTGATGAGGCTCTGATGGGCACAGAAGGAGGTGGGCCTGGGAAGAAAGACTGCAGTCCCAGGATGCATACTCAGGATACTGCAGAACAAGGCCCAAGAGCTGAGATTGTTAAGCCCGAGCTTTTAATTGGGTCCCCAGCAACTCAGCAGCCAGGCCTGGGGGGCATTGCCAATCAGTACCTAGCACACAACAGGTGCTGCCTGCAGTTCTTCTTCTGGTCATTTCCCAACCACCTGCAGCCCAGCTTTAAGAGCTGCAAATGTCCTTGATGAGCCACGGTCAGTTCTTCGTGGATGGGTAAACTTCAGAGGAGTCATGTCTAGGGTAACTCTTGACCAGGTCTCTAAATTTTGCTATACGCTTCCACCTAATCTATGTTCCAACTACAGTAGGGTCTCAGTGTCCCAGACCCACCACCTCCTTCTTGTCTCCTTCCCTTTATCTTTCCTTTGCCTTTGCCCAGGGGAGACCTCACCCAGCCAACATTTCCTGTGGAATTGTCCATATCCACACAGAAAAACCTTAGTGACAGTACTGTCTGACCTTGCACTCCATGTGCAGCTTGCATGGCTGGTGGGTGCAAGCTCCCTGAGGGTAGCCACACCTTTTAGTAACTGAACCACTTTGTAGCCATGCCCTTTGCAGTGACATTTGGAGACATATGAGGAGGCACCATACTACCCCTGAGTGAGGTGGCACCTGGCCCTCTGGGAAAGCTAGACCTATGCCACCTGGCCCATTATCACCTAGCAGAGCCATCACTGCCATGTAACACAGCTCAGGCATTGAAACACTGTAACTGTTAGGTTCTCAGAAGGTGCCCATTTAGAGATGCAGGCACTGGCTTTGCCTGCATTTTTTTCTTCCTGTTCTAGAAACACATAACTGTCTGCACAGTGCTCTGAGCTATTCCCATCAGAAATGCTGCAGAACCTTTCAAATAAATATTTAGTGTACGATCTGGTAATTTTATGTTGTGAGTTACAAAGCCTTTATCTGGGACCCACCTTTCATTAAACCTTGGGGTCCTGCTTTGGTCTCTAATGACATTATGTTGCATCAGAATTAGAAGGCTATTTAAAAAAAAAAGACAGGGGGCTGTATTATTTGTTGTAAGTCATGCTAATGTTTAATTTTTTAGTCTTTTTTACTGCTGATTAAACCTCTGAAGACTAGGGCAGAGTTTCCGCTTCACTGCTAGGAGCAAAGACGATGGTGTGGCTTGGGGAAGGGAGAGCGCCTGAAGAATGTACGGGAAGGTTGCTGCATTTATGAATAAAGCAGGGCATTATCATTTTTAATAGGAATTAAACAGCTAGAGGGAGAAGTCGGCGATGCCGCGATCAGTGCAAAGGAAAACAATCTAACAATTTTAATTAACTGTATTTTAATAGCTTTAGTTATAATTGAATAATTTAAATACCAAGGGAAACACTTAAATCTCCTAAAAGCCTTTTTTTTTATTTACATTTTAAATACAGTTCATGGTGAGTAGGTGGCAGTGTCTGTGCTGGGGGATCGCATGGGTGACTCTAGCAACTGGGCAAGCCTGAGATAGGTGTGTGGGAACTTAGGGACGGCTTCCACCACTGAGGAGAGACTACTGGGCAATGTGGCAGGGACATCCCTGCCTGCTTCAAGTTGCAGGAGGTCAGGCAAGTGAGACTCCATTCTCAACTCAACATTCACAGAATATTTATCACAGGCCCTTGTGATGACCACCATGGCTGACACAGACTAGCAGGAATAGTAGTTGCCAATGGCTGAGGGTAATCCCCTCTTGGAGGGGTTTTCAAATGGAAAAGCCAGACAATAAGTGGATGAGCTGCTGAAGAGACCAAGTTAGGACATAGAGGCTAATGGAGACAAAGCAAGATGCTGAGATAGAGCAAGTGGGTGGGGCTTTCTTTCCCTGGAGTGGATGTTTAGGTGAAGGCTTTGAGAAGGGTAGGATGGGTCTGGCATTGAGAACCAAGGTGAATTTTCCCTGATGCTGAAAGTGGGAAAGTCTTGCTACCATCTAGGAGGACTCAGAGGATCTGTCTTGAGAAGAAGTGGGTAAGGATAGTGTTGAAGGGGGAGGGAAAGCCCAGCAGGGCTAGGGGCAGCTCCTGAAAGATTTTAAAGAATGTGATGACATGAAGGTCCCCTACACCTGCGCTACCATGTGATCTCACTCTCCATCCAGCTCCTGAGTTTCTCAGGACCTATTAGTAGACTTTTCTGGACCAAGGTGGTACCTTGCCTGTTACTGTGAACCCACACATTCTCTGTCATGATCCTTAATAACTGCATGCAATAGCCTCTTCGCAAGCTGGACCTTTGCGCCTCACCTCTGAGTGCTAATAGGGTTCTAATGGTGGTCATCACAAGGGCCTGTGATAAGTATTGTGTGAATGCTGAGTTGAGAATGGAGTCTCACTTGCCTGACCTTGCAACTTGAAGCAGGCAAGGATGTCCCTACCACACTGCCCAGCCCTCCCTGAGTTCCTACACACCTATCTCAGGCTTGCCCAGTTCTGAACTGGACAACTTCCAACTTGTTCCAACCCCTAAACCCTGGAGCCTCCATGGCTCCCCCAGACTCCATGCAACATCGGCCACTGAGCACACACTACTGCATGCCCAGTCCTAGGCAGAGGCCAGCAAAGCCACTCAGCACTAATTTTACAGTTTGCTAAGAAAGCCTATCTTGCAGTCATGTGCCTCAGGGTCCAAGAATCTCCAGGGACAGAGAATCCTGGGAGATATTTATCATATGGTCAGCACCCTGTGAGGTAATGAGAAGGCAGCTGATGGGCAGTGTCTGGACTGCATCCTCCCTCTATTGGTTCTAAGCTCCCCTGAACTCCCCTTGGGTCCTCTTGCCAGGAGAGGCTGGCTGTGCCTCAAGTCAGCCCTATCCAGCTGGGAGAAAGCTGTCCTCCTCATGAACAGATCTGTGTGAAATGGCGTCAAGAGGCAAGAATCACAGTGTGAGAAGAAAAACCTACCTGTGTGGTCTTGAACTCACAATGTAGCACAAGATGACCTTCAGATAAACTTCAGATCCTCTAGCCCCTACCTCTTGAGCACTGGGATAACAGGTATGTCCTACCATGCCTGTTTTATGTGATGTCAGGAATCAGACTCAAGGCTGCACATATGCTGGGTGAGGACTCTCCTATCTGAGCTATATCCCCAGCTCCTGTATCTTAACCACTGGATAATGGATGTACTCAAGGTATATGCAGTAGCAGCTTCCACTGCATTTCTCAACCATTTGCCTCACAGATATTTAGATAGGTTCATCCACTTCAATTTACAGAATAACTGGAGTTTAAAAAATATGTAAGAATCTGAATGAAGGTGTGTGGTCATTTATGTCCAGGATGCTTGAACCAGGAATCCAGGGGCTACCAACTGCCTTATTGAGATGCTGCCCCAGGCCCATGTCTCCCTTACCTGTATCTGTAGATGTGGCTCCTGGGGTGAGTTACCTGTGAGTTGTTGGCCAGGGAGGTCCTTAAGTCTTCCAAGGCAGCAGAGTCAATAAATTACCATGCCTCTTAGTTGGCCACCAGAACTAGATGGTATAACCCTATTGCTAAAGACACCACATGCTTTGGTTGCAGGACACAAAACAGATCATGCTAGTACTGAGCTAGAAGCTTCTTCCTCATCACCTAGCAAAATGCCAGCTGTTATAGAAGCTGCTAAAAAAAGAGAGAAGTTACCAGTGCTCATAACCGTGGACTCTGAACATAACACTATAGATATGGCAGGTGAGATGTGCCTGCCACTAAAATAGTTGCCCAACTATCATGGGGGTAACCAAGCACTTTCTGATTGGATCTGAGGCCTGCTCCACAGGAGGGACTTCATGCTTGACACGGTAAGCTCAGTCAAAAGCAGTGAGCTGAGGAGTAGAGACACATCTATGGTTGTTTTGTTAAGTGGATATGCTGTGGTACCAAAGTGCTTTCTAAATATTTATGTTTCTGCCCATAGGCTGGTGCATCAAAGCTTTGGTCAGAGAAGCTTGCCTTTGCTGGGGCCAGTAGTCACTATAGAACTAATTTTTATTTGTCAAAGTAATAGAAGAGCTGCCTGTTGAATATTCAGCCTAAAATAATAGACATGTGTGCGTGTGTGTAGAATATATATTCTGTATATCCTAGTACACACACACACACACACACACACACACACACACACACACACACATATATGAGAACCTAGAAAAAGAAAACCTAGTCGATGTTCCTCCTACTTACCTTCCTGCTCAGAGTCAGTGTCCCTTGAATGGAGCTCAACCTTCAGGGTAACCGATGACAGTAGTCACTAGTCAAACAATCAAACAATCTTCCTCCACACGACCTCTCCTTACTGGAAAGCAGGAACCTGCCATCATATGGATCAGTTCCTAGAGGCCTAAGCACCCACTTTCCAATCCCCCCAAGTGTAGCCCAGTACTCTGAAGAAGCAAGGGATTAAGCCTAGCTTTTTCTGCAATGCTGAACCATGGTCTGTGTACTGTTATGGACTCTGCATGTGTCCATGTAGCTCAGGAGCCTGCCTGGAGAACTTCCAGGCTCCTTGGAGCTGTCTTTCCAAACCTGACTTCTTGATTTTGGAGTCAGCAGGGTAAGTCCTTTCTGTGGACAAAAGGTTTCCCCTCCCTCAAAAGAAGCACACCATGTATTCAGTGTGATGAGAAGGGGCTCTAGGGGCACATGTTAGTAGAGAAAGGGCACTCCTCTTTGAGTCCGTTCCTCCCCCCACCCCACCCCCGGTCTTGCATGGAAACACATACTGTGAGGTTACAGAGCACGTCTGGGACTTGCTGCAGATCTTCATGTGCTTTGGGAACCCACAGGCAGAGCACACAGCATGATCATATATTGTGGCACTGGAGTCTCTTTCTTTCTCAGGTGTCACTTAGGGCCAATAGTTGTGGAACATGCCCTGAAAAGAAACACTGTTTTAAGACATCCCTGTTTTTGTTTAAGAGGGAAAGAGGCATCGCATTCTGGTGGGGGCTTGCGGCAGAAAAAGGGAAAGGATGTGTGTGGTGTGAGAGGCAGGGAGGGGCTGGAAGCAGAGTTCCATTTCTTTCAGAGCTGGAACCCTGCGGAGGGGGGTGGTCTGGAGACCTGAGAAGCAGAGAAGTCCACACCTCTAATGGTGTAGAAGAATCTGCCTCTGAAACCCCCCCCCTGCTGGCAAACAAGACATACTCCAAGTACACCACACATCCTTCCCTGGCTGGGTAGAATGCTCAGACCACAGGCCCTGGCTCCAGCTTCCCTTATGTCCGAGATACATCAAGCAGGAGGCAGGGTCTAACTGGCCCAGAAGGGAAGTGACAACCAGATGTAAGAGGAGAAGGAGGCCCAGAATAGGTCCCAAGGGCTGTGGCATCTCAAGTCTGAGGCCACAATCCTACATCCAGGAGCAAAGAGGTACTAAGGGGCATGGTAAAGAGGCATGGGTTTTGAGGTCCCCATGGCCTGTGTATGGATCCTACCTCTGTCACTTGCTAATCAGGTGACTTTTGACAAAAGTTATTTTATCTCATAAGTCAGTAGGGAACTTAATTGTGACCTGCTTGGAGTATGGTTTTGGTGGCATATGACCATGGAGGTAAAAAGGAGCTGGCTTACTATCTGCCCACATGGTCAACAAGGCTCCCAGGTGTTCTGCCACTGGAGAGGAATCGTACAGATGTGGTGTTTGCTTATTCTACAAATGTGAGCTGTGTTTTGCCCTGTGCCAGATGTTAGGGACAAAAACAGGATAGGACTTGAGGAGCTGACAAGTCGGAGAGACCTGGACCAGCAGGTCATCCTTGTCTATGGAGTTATCTTTCAGATCCAAATCCTCTGGGGTCCTTCCTCTGATGAGAAGGCTTTGAAAGCAGGGGCAGCCCGAATGAGCAGTGGCCAGGGTCATCAGCTACAAACAGTATGTATCTACAGAGGCTGCCTGCAGGCTCTTGATTGATCTTCAAAGACCAGTCTAAATGCCACTTTCTCTAGGCCACTTATCAGCAAGTCAGGGTCCTCCCAGCACCTGGTACAGACCTTGGTTCTGAGTATGTTAACATCAGTTTTTGACTTGACTTCTGTCGCAGTTTAAACTCAAGCACAAGGAATGTCAGGCATGAGGGCTGGAAACATTTAAGGATGTAGGAATCCATCGCACGTGGGTGGGATGCTGCCGGCACCAGGTAGTCTTGTGGTGAGCTTGTGATTCTCTGAGCCACAATATCAAAATCCAAAAGAAAACCCAGATATGTTGGACTTGAGGCTTGAAAGAAATGCCAGCCTCTCCCTGAGAGAAGCCCAGCCTGTATTCAGTGTGATGAGAGGGATGGGGTGGGGTCCAGGAACACAATACACAGATACAGCAAGCAGGAGGCAGGGTCTAACTGGCCCAGAAGGGAAGTGACAACCAGATGTGGGAGGAGAAGGAGGCCCAGAATAGGTCCCAAGGGCTGTGGCATCTCAGGAGAATGGGAACTCCTTTTTGAATCTCAGTTCCCCCTCCTTAGTTTTGCATTGGAAACATGTACCATGGGGGCTCAGGGGGTGCAGGGAAAAATTCCCACTCCTGTCTCTTAGCAGATCTCTATCATTAGTTACAGGTCATATAGAATCAGCTCCTATTCTGGGCCTCAAATCTGCAAGGAGAGGGAAGTGGTCCTTCAGATCAATTCTATGCACCCAAAGATACTGTGGGACAGACCAAGCTGACCCCTTTGCTTTACAGGTGGGCAAACCAAGGCTCTTGAGGCCAGGAGCAGTGCTTGCAAGTGAGTGAGTCCAAAGCTTTCTCAGTAAGTGGGAATGTCCTGCTCCTCTCCCATCTGAGCCATTTCTGCATGGAGGAAATATCAAGGTATATGATGTCAGTGCAGCTAACTAATCCAGCCAGCTGTGTAAACATCTGGACAGAGTAGAGACAGCCCCAAGAGGGAAAGCAAGGATCAGCAGGTCCAGACGCCTCCAGGAGGTTCTAAGCTGTCACCTGCCTGAGACCTGCTAGGAGAGATCCTTCTGTAAGCAGAAAGGAGAGTGTGTATCTATCCCTGAGGGGCACAGAGGTCTGGACAGCTGGGCAAAAGGACAAGAAAGTCACTGTGCCTAGTGTGGGAGACCATGGAAAACAGACACAGGGGTTAGGAAAACCTTGCTGATGACATAGTGTGCTGGAAACAACTTGTCAGGTTCACAGAGACCCACTACTCACTCTTTCCAAAGGCCAGAGTAGCCAAGGCTGTGATCTCCATTCTGAGGGAGGAGGGGTGAGTTTGAAAGCCCAGAGCCTAAGGCTGGGGTCTGTGAGTCCCTGGATTGCTTTCTTCTTTGAAGCAACTGTGACCTACAGAGGACAGAAGGAAAAGATCTGCAAACACTTTCAGCCTAAAGCTCCAGTTATAGATGAGAGAAACAGAGCTCAGAGAGGGAAGGGACAGAGGCCAAGGCCACACAGCAGGCCACGGAAAGATCCCATTGCTGGGAGGGGAGCCAAGTTTCCTTACCCCAGATCCATTCTGGTTTCCTCATTACTCAGCTCCCTTGCTCCTATTTAAACTTACATGGGTTTACAAGAAAACAATGATTTTTAAAAACCTTTTAAAATTACATTGTTTATGTATTTATTGTCTTTGTGTTCATCGAAGCACACACATAGAGGTCAAAGAATAACCCAGGATGAGGGTGGGGTGTGTCCTCTCCTTCTACTCTATGGGTTCTGGTGACTAGAGTCAGGTCCTCAAGCCTGCCTGACTGAAGGAGTTTCCTTGCCTGAAAAACATTGTTTTAAAATATCTAATTACAGAAGTAACATTGTAAGAAATGCGAAAGAAAAAAAGAGGAAAACGGGAGCTGTAGGACTGTAACAAAGTTTCCAACTAGAGCCAAGACATTTTCTCTCTTTCCACACATACACGAACTCTCCACCACCCCTCATACAACACCCCCATGGTCAGTTTCTTTCTCTTTAAACATATACACACATGGCCAGCATCTTTGGTAAACGATTTCTTCCCACAGTCCCTCCACAGATGTATGGTCTCTTGGAACCCAGCTGTCTTGCTTGGCAAGATTCATGGAAACCTGGATCTGGTCTAACATTTACTTACTGTTCCATCTACCCTGGGCCTCCCTTTCCCTGTTTGCAAACTGGGTCATTATGGTCAACATCTCAGAGTAAATCAATCTACGCAATCTTTGTAAACAGCCTGGGAATTATTGGGCAAGGGTGGCCACAAGGTGATTGCTTGGTAGGAAGCGTTCAAGGGCTTTAGTTGTCTTTCATTCTGACTTCTCTCAGGGCACATTCCCAGATCCTTCTATCCCTGTCTATCCACTAGAGCCACATACAGAAGGTCCCTGCTCCAGAGACCCCATGGACAGATAGCCTGGTGACAACAGGGATCCTTGGGGGTGGATTGGGGCTGGATGGCCCACAGAGGATCAGCAGCTCCATCTCTTTGTTGTTCTTTGGTCCAGCCCCACAGATTTTCCTACTTACTCATTTCTTCATCCTTATGACCCTACGCGTCTTAAAGGTCTAGAGTTGTCCCATCTGTGTACTGAAAACCCCTTCTTTATCCTTTACTCCTCAAAACCACTTCCTCTGCCTGGGAAGTGCTTTGCTACTGACTTTATAATGGAGGTGCAGGTCTCTACACTCCATCTCAGCCCAACTTCCATGAGAAATTTGCTCCAAGAAGGCTCTGAGAACCCACAAGCACAGACAGGGAACTGTGGATGTTGCACTAGTCAGAGACTGCAGGCCAGGTAGCTACCTCCTTTGTATAGCTGCAGGCACACGAAGGCCAGGACAAGCACCAGACAGACATCCAGTAGATATCCTGTAGATATGGCAAAGAGTTAGGGACAAAAATTGAGGCTGGCTAGCACAGCGTGGGTCATGTACTTACTTCTGTGGAGTGGAAACCGAATGTTTCCATTCTTGAGTCTGAGCCAGGAGGACACTATGGCTTCCAAGGAGAGGAAAAACAAGTGTATGCTGACTCCTTATTAGTCCCTCAGAGGACAGAGGTGATATGGGTTGCCTGGGAGTGGTCTTTCCTTCCATGTTAGCTTGTCTTGGTCACATGTCCTCTGTGGATACAAGGCAGATGGACCTGAGTTTCACCACCATCTGTAGCTTTGAAGTTCTGGTGGAGGCAGGTGAATGGCTTCAGTCCTCTCCTGCCCAGATGTGCATGTCTCCTCACAGGAAAAATGACTCCCTTTACCACAGAGAGGTAGGTGTCACTGCCAGGCAAAGAGACAATCTTTGTTATTGAGGAAGGAAAAGATAACCAAGTGGGAAGGGTCCCACTCAGAGCATCTGAGCATAATTGCTGTGCATTGCCCTACGGGGTGAGGGGTCAGTGGTCATCTCTCCATCGTAGCGCTTTGAGCAGGTTACTCTAGGCAACCTGTACTGGCTCCGAGCTCCACCAGCTTTCCATTGAAAAGAGGAGGGCATTTTGTCCTCTTCTAACAGTGTATGCATCCCACTATGGAAGAAGGAACCATGGGCTGTGAGGCCTGGAGTTCATGTCCACAGTGACATTGGCATTCACACGGAGGCACTCTTAGCTGTGCTCAGTGTTGCTGGGAGAAAGCTGCTGGCCACTCTTCTTACTTCCCTTTTGAAATTCTCTGGGTGGTTCTGAAGGCCTGGTCCCATGGTGCCAGGGAATTCCCCAGGAGTTCCTTTAATAGGTTCTGTCAAGTGTACTCTGATTGAGTACCCGATAGGAGGTCTCACTAAGGGGGGGGTGCTGTAACCAGAACCCAGCCTACGGCCTGGTCTTCTGTTACCGTGGCAAGTCCTCTCCCCGAGGGTTCCCTAGGATAACTGCTTCCATTCTCAGAAGCTTATGGGTGTGCCCTTCCCTAAGGAAGTGATACAGATGTCTAATGGCAGAGGCTACAGGGTCTTTCTGCAATATCCTTTTACTTGTCTCCTCCCCAGTAAACATTTGCCTTCAGAGCAGCCACAACTCCAGTGAAGACATTGCTTTCAGTTTCTTCAGGGTGTGTGTGTGTGTGTGTGTGTGTGTGTTTGTGTGTCTCTTTCAACAAGTGCTATCACAGATCCTACTTTTATTTATACTTTCTAATATGTGCAATTTGTAGTCTTGATATGATCCATGCAGACACTGGGCAATGTTGTAGGTGTCCAGGAAAGAACAGGTGAGATCAGGATGTATTTGAGTTCTACTGCAGAGGGAGGGAGGGGAACAGAGAAGAGGAACAGTGGCTGTAGGTAGGGATGAGAGCAGTGAAGGCCTCATGGAGTCGGGCCCAGGTGGGTAGAGGTGGCCAGGTCGAGGTCAGGAGAGGCCTGAGGGGGGCTGAGAATTGAGTGACAAGTTGTTGTCAGTGCAAAGGTTGGAAGAGACAATGTGTGGAGGCAGTAGATCAGTGATAGGGAAGATGCTCACTACTAGTCTAGCTACCTGATGCTCAGGAGAGAATCATGAGAGACTCAAGGTCCAGAATTCCAGCACCCTCAGCCCCCATTGCTCTTGCTTTGCGTCATACTCCTAGACCACACTGTCAATTCATGAACTGAATCCAGGATTCTCTGCTATGAGCCAGACCCCATTGGCATCCAGAGGAACTGGAAGACACTGGATATTATTATTATTATTATTATTATTATTATTATTATTATTATTATTATATGTAAGTAGTTGTCTTCAGACACCCCAGAAGAGGGAGTCAGATCTTGTTACTGATGGTTGTGAGCCACCATGTGGTTGCAGGGATTTGAAGTCAGGACCTTCGGAAGAGCAGTTGGTGCTCTTAACCGCTGAGCCATCTCTCCAACCCCCCCCCCCACACACACACATACACACTGAATTTTGACACAAATGCTAGTTGAATGGATGGATGGATGGATGGATGGATGGATGGATGGATGGATGGATGGATGGGTGGATGAGGCAGTCACTTAAACTTCTAGGGCTATGACAGCAAGTCTGCCACATGTACAAGCTCGACTCCAGGCTTATCATCACCCCCAAACGAAACCCGGTGTGGAGGTGAGGTTCCTGGAAGCTGATCTGCAAAGTGCAGCTTCTTCTGGGATCTTCACGTGGCGTGAGCGTCATAGATAATTAACTCAGGCACAGGGAGCCATATGCTGCCATACTGCCCCTGGGCAGAGCTACAAAGGAATGATTTGGCAGGTGAGTTTTTCACAGCCGGAGAGGGGTATGACTGTAGAGTGACATCTGAGAGAGAAGACTGAAGGGGACATTCTATAGTTTAATACACCAGCTCCAAAGACAATGAGCTGTAGGGGTGGCAGGGATCTTGGATCAGCCCAAGCCTCAAGAGACAAAATTAGGCTCCTGGACATCGGCTCCAGAGTCATCTTGTGTACAGTATACACTGTACACAGTGGAGCCCGCATGGTTCACAGGGAATGTTAAATATTATTCCAGTGTAGATTCTCTAGAAGGTGGGTGCTATCCTGTGGATGAGTGTTGTGGGGGACTTACCAGGAAGTGATCTCAAGGAGCAACTGGAGAAGGTTGAGGGAGGAGGGGAAGGGAAATCCAATAGCAGGGGCTTTGGTGACACCACTGCTCCAGGCTGGCTTCCCAAGACTTCTGTGACACTCTGAGGACCCTCTTCTGCATTGTCTCGGGAAGGCTGAGGGCTGGTCCTTTACCCTCCAGTTCTGGTACCCTGATCTTAAAGGATGTACCTGGCGGGCAGTGAATCCCTGTACCTCTCTTTATGTAGGCTTCATGGCTCCTTACCATGATGATGAGGCTGAGAGATAGGTGAATCACTGATTGGACTCCAGCTTGCCTGGATGGGTCACTTTATGCTCCTTTCAAGTTTTTGCTCAGCTTTCTGTGTGCAAGTTTTACTAGTCATATAAAGAACTTGAAGTATGAATAGGAAAGACTACAGAGGCCCTTTGTTGAGCCTTTTTGACACTTGGACAGCTTATAGAGTTCTAGATGTTTATGCATGCTGATGTTGGCCTTGGGAAATAAAGTATGGCTCAGCTCTTTAAGAAAGCTCAGTTGCCTAGGGTGATGAACCCTGCCTCTTGAAGGCATACCATTCTTGTAAGACCACTGTGGGGTGAAGTATTGTGGAGTGATGACTTTGGGCCAGTGACCTACTACTAGCTTAGGAGATGGATAGGAAGTTTGATCAGCAGGTTCAGGAAGGTTGGTTAGTAGGTAACAATACCATGTTTGAGTCCAGTCCCCTGTGGTGGTCAAACACAGCAGGGGGTACACCAGTCTCCCAGGTCACTGCTACCTAAGGGCTTCTCAATCCCTAAATTGCAGCTTGGCACTGCTCGGAGGCCACTTATTACAAGGAATCCTTGTGCAACGTCCTTTGGATACTCACTTCTTGTGTGTCTGTTCTTATGAGGATGTTTGGAACAGCTCTGATGTCTACGTGATGGTCCCAGTCTGTCTCCCAGTGCTCTGTGTCTTCCTTTATACCTTCCATAAGATGAGCAGCAGCTGTCCTTTCAACAGGGCTCCGTACCTCATGTCTCCATCTCTCAAAGAAGCCACCTTCTCCTTCTCTGTGAAGAAAGGCAAACGCTTTCTTCTCTGTGAAGAAAGTATGAGGTCTGTAATAAGTGATGGGACCAAGATATGACTGACCCTTAGGCTAGGCTACTCTGAAATCAAGCTCTAGAACATTCTGTGGCTCCCTATACCTTTATGCCCTGTTTCTATCCTGTTGCCTGCTTCCCACACATATGAATCTTAGGAGCAGCCTGATGAGAGATATATCTTTCCTTCAAGACCAGGGGGCTGAGCTGGGCTGGAAACTGGCTCTGCAGAAAGGCAGTTACTCATGCAGGCATGTGTGGTTCTGGGCTTGAGGTCACTTCTACCAGGCTTTCCTGCCTGCAGGGACAAGGATGAGCTTGGCACCCTGAAGGGATCCTTGGTGAGCAGACTCTGCAAATGGGTCATCTAATTGGACACCAGGGCAGAGGACATGCTGGACACAGAGAAAGACAGTGGACAGGAGACAGCCAATCTGTAGCTTCAGTACCCTCAAGATCCCCTGGTGAGAGAATGACTTTGTCTTTGTTGCTATCTGTCAATCTCCACTGAGGGTAACTATTGCCTTTTGAATTCCCAGCTGCAAGGTGGGTGGAATGTGGGAGGCCTGTCAAAGGGGACCTGAGAGAGGTGGAGCAAGGCAGAAACGCAAGCTGGGTTCGTGTTCAAAGATAACTGGAAGGACATGCAGGGGTCTGTGTGACTCCCTAGCAAATGCTTCCAGTGGCGGAAGGTGGAGGAAGGAACAGCACAGACTGCCCTGTGCTTTATAGACCGTGGGCTGGGTTCTGTGCAAACAAACTTACAGCATAATTTTTCTGTCTACTGCATACACTTGCGTGGTAACTTCTATATCTTTAGCAGTTAGATGGCCTGGCAAGATTTAGAAAGACATTTAAGCCTTGCATCTGTGATAAGTGAAGAGACCAGAGTTGAAGCCAAGGTACCAATGAACCTGAGACCACACAACTCTGAAGTCAGGCTCCAGAATGCTCCGTGGGCTCCCTGCACTCCCTCCCTGCACTCCCTCCCTGCTCCACCCTCGAATTGACATAGGGCATCTTACTGTCTCCTCATAGCATTCTCCCAAGTGGTTGCTAAGCCTCCCCACCCCCTTCTGAGGTGGTGGGGTTGGGGGGATCAGCCAGCCTTCCTAGCAGCCTGCTGGGCCACTCTGTTTTTTACTGCCTGTGTGACCTGCTAAATCTCCTTTTCAGCCACGGTCCCCCTATCTCTTCTTCTGTTCCAAGAAACTACTTGAAAGCTTTGCTGCCCTTGACGGAAAGTGTTCCAGGTCAGTTCACATTCTAGAAGCATCTATGGTTGAGGGTATTTTAAGAGTGAGTGAGCTAGGCAGCTTTGGAGAGCAGCCAACTCCCTGACACTTGTCTGTGGAGAGGAGCTTGGGCTGACAGGGAGGGTGGGGAGGATAGAAGGTTTTATTATTATTTTTTTTTCGAGACAGCATACTTCCTCTGAAAAGGCATACTGGAGTGAGAGCAAGAGAAACACATCAAAATACCGTTTTATCTGGGTGTGTGCGTGTGCCGCTGCTCTGTGCAGGATCCCAGTCATCAGCATCATGGGATCTGCCTGGAAATGTGTCTCATCCTCTCTTAAGGTCTTCAGATGATGGTATGGGCACTGTGAACTCCCAATGGGGAAGCCTTTGTCTCTGGCAGCTAAGGGGTACACACTTGTGCTCCTAGTTCCCTGGCATTGTGTCAGGCACCTCCAGGGGGGACTTCCGGTACTGATGACATTGTCACTCTGTCCAATCACTCCACGCTCTGTGTTCTTGATTCCAAGGCTGGACCTTGTCCTATTGCTAAGGACTAAATCAAAGCCATCTCTCTCTCTCCTTGCCTCCCATCCCCAAGTTGAGGAATCCAAATTGCTATGCGTCACTTGGCTGGTTCACTTGTACCTGTCCCTACTGTGACTATCCCATCATCTCTTAGTCTCATAGAGCATCCTAAAAGCTATCTACACTGAGGCTGAATTTTCTTTCCTTCAGTGTGGATGCAAGGGTCTGTCTTCCTGACAAAGTACTCTTTGGAGCCCTAAGTCCCTGGGTGCTCTCCCTTGGCTGGAAGGAACTGCTCTTTCTCCTCTTGGAAACCACAATCTGGCTCTCAGGAGATCTCAAGGCTTTGTCTTTTCTTCTTTGCCTGCTCTGCTTTTTCTTTTCTTTTCTTTTCTTTTCTTTTCTTTCTTCTTCTTCTTCTTCTTCTTCTTTTTTTTTTAAATCGTTGGTCCTAGCAATTTGACTCTGATGTATTGTGGTTCTGTGTATGTGTGTGTGTGTGTGTGTGTGTGTGTGTGTGTGTGTGTGTGTGGGTGGGTGTGTTGATCCTGCCTGGGGTTGTTGACTCTTTGAATCAGGGAGTTTATAAATTTCATCAAGTTTGGAAATGTTTAGCCATTATTTAGTCAAATAATTTATTTTGCTTCCCTTCATTTTATGCTTCTGCTTGGTGGTTCGATATTGTCCCCAGGGCTCACAGAGGCCCTGACAGCTTTCCAGGATTTCTCTTTTCTGCAGGATCAACCCATTCTCTGTCTTCAGGTTCATTGGTCTCCTCTCCCTAGAGCATCTAATCCCTTGCTAATCCTGTGCAGTCAAACATTTCTGACAAATGTGTTGTATTTCTTCTTCAGCCCTTCTCTCTCTGATCTCTCTCTCTCTCTCTTTCTCTCTCTCTCCCTTCTTTCCTGTCTCCTCTTCCTTCCCCTCTCCCTGCTCCTCCTCCACCCTGTTTTGTGTGTACCCCCTAGCAGTCGTTGAAGCATCTGTCAACCGCACAGCTGTCTCTGCTGGTTTTCATCTCCATCTCCTGACAGACGCTTTGTTTGTGTGCAGTCTAGGTCCATTCTTCCCTACTTCTCAGTGCAACTGGTGGGTTTTGCAGGGTATAATATATGGGGCACCTTGGGTATAGTCATGGGTCTGGGTCTTGTTGGCTTCCTTTAAAGCTGTGGTTCTCAACCTGTGGGTCGAGCCCCCTTTGGGGGATTGAATGACCCTCTCACGGGGTTCACTGAAGACTGTCGGAAACACAGATATTTACCTTAAGATTCACAACAGTAGCAAAATTATAGTTATGAAGTAGCAACGAAAATAAATATGGTTTGGGGGGCACTACAATATAAGGAACTCTATTAAAGCATCCATCAGGGTGGCTGAGAACCACTGCTTTAATGGAAGTGGATTTGGCTCTGGACACTAGCTGTTACCTGAGGCTTATTTGGTCAGTTTTAGCTAGTTTCTGAGAGTTTCTGGGTAAGTCTGGAGTAGTGTTCACCGGAAAGAGACAGAATGATCTCCAGAAGTCTCTCCTATTCAAGGTACAGCAGACCTGGAGCATGCTCACAGCAATCTCCTTGTACAGTGTAAATATTTCCCTGCCTGGGTACTTTGGCAACAGACATTGTACAATATTCCAGTTGCTGCCTGTCCAGTTTTGTGGTGTTTTATGCTAAGAAAGCACTGCCTAGTACTCATCAAAGGCCTACTAAGGCATTCTGCAGGTTCCTGGGGGTCACTTTGCAGAGTCTTATTGATTCAGAAGTTGGTCTTTCTCCACACAGTTACTTCTGCCTCCAGATGTCATCCTTTTTGTCTCAGCCAGACTATGATGTCAGCTTGACTTCTGACTCTTTGAGTCCATAGGCAGGAAACAGGATGATGCCAGGATAAAGACTGGTAAGAATGGGCTAGCTTTGGCATTGCCCTTCTCTGAGTGCCCTGCCCTGCATTGCCTGCTGTCCCATATGTTGGCAGCTGGAGGGGAGGTTGTCCCTCCTATTACTCCAGTTGCCCTCACAGGGAGTGACTGTGCTCTTCCCAGCTAGATCCTCCTTGTGGATCCTCTCTCTTGGCTCTGTAGTCTCTTTCAGAGCCTGTGTTGGCTACTTTTATGTCAATTCAACACCAGATAGAGTTACTGGGGAAGAGGGAACCTCAGTTGAGAAGATACTACCACCAGATGGTCTTGTGGGCAAGTCTGTGGTGTGTTGTCTTGATTGATTGATGTGGAAGGGCCCAGCTCACTATGGACAGTGTTATCCCAGTGCTTGTGATTCTGGGAGCCATGAAGAAGCCAAGCTGAGCAGGGCCTGCACAGGTCTGTACTGGGTTCTATCTATCTATCTATCTATCTATCTATCTATCTATCTATCTATCTATCCAGTCATCTATCTGTGTGTGTGTGTATATATATATATATATATATATATATATATATATATGCATAATATATATATACATATATATTATGGCTTCCAGTTTAGTGTCTGTATTTATGGGATTCCAGAGTGTGCAAATGAGTGAATCTCTGATTCCTGTCCCTAGGGCTCTCATTCTTCAATTGTCTCGACCAACTCTGATGTGATAGTATTCATTTCATCTTATTCTATTTTATTTTGTTATTTTTTATTATCATTTAGAAGCCTGTTCTTTTCTAATGAAAGACAGAAAGGGAGTCGATCCGGATGGGAGGGGAGGTGGGGAGAAACTGGGAGAAGAGGGAGGGGAACCACCCTCTGGATATATTATATGAGAAAAGAATCATTTCCAATAGAAGAAAAAAGATTCTAAAACAAAATAAATAGCTAAAGCAGGGCAAGCAACGCATAAGGAGCTAACATTTCTCCGTGGTCTCTGCTTTAGTTCCTGACTCCAGGTTCCTGCCCTGATTCCCCTCAGTGATGGATGGTGACCTGGAAAGACTATTCTCCCCAGGTTGATTATGGTCATAGTGCTTCATCCAAGCAATAGAAAAGTTACCAAAGCGGGTCCTGAAAAAGCATGACACTTATTGGGGGGTGGGAGCAGTGCTGTACGTTTCTGGAACATGAATCCTTAGCTAGGCCAAGGAGAAGTAATTAAGGGGGTTAAAAAAACAGAGAGAGATCCTTCTGTTTATTGAGTATCCATCCCACACGAGAAGTTGTGTTAGAGATGGTATGTGTTAGAGAAGGTGTCTTCCATGATTCTCACAGGGCCCTCCTTAGGAGACTTTAAAGAATAGTCCACACGTAGTAGATACTCATTGATAGGGAAAGCAGGGACAATCCCAAACAAGCCAAATACATCACTTCTCTGACCGGCAGAGGTAACAATGAATCAGAATGCTAAAGAGTTTTCCAGAACCCTTTGAGATCAGCACTGTTGTGTGCAAGGCATCTACTGTAAAACTGGCTCACTCCAGGAGCATAGTTGGGTGAGTTTTTAGCAAGTGTCTACAATGGGAAATCCCACAGCATCAAGCCCGAGACCTCACCTACAGTTCCAGCACCTGCTCCTGTGTTCATGCTGTTATGGGTCTCCTTCATGGTGGCGCGTGGTCACTCATGTTTTTCACCTCCTGCTCCTAACTTGGCATTTCTACTCCTGCTCCTTAGAGCCATTCGACAGACATGTACTGGGCATCACTTTGATCTTATGCTAAAGTTATGTCCTTCTGAACAATGGTGGGGTGCCTCTTCTCCAGTGACTAGTGCCTGCTGATGTGTAGTCGTCAGTGGAGGTCTGCTCAAGTACTCCACCTCTTTCAAGACTTCGTGCCATTTCCTTTTTATTGAAGTATTTGAGTTTCATTCTAGATACATGTTCTTTCTCTAACAGACAGGCAGCTTACAATTATTTCCCCCCATCTGTGGATCATATTTTCATATTCTCAATGGTCCTGAGAAGGGCAAAGGCATTTTATTTTGATCAAATCCAGTCTAACAATTTCCCCTTTCATAGAACTTTCTGTGTAAATACATTTGAATAGGATTACAATGGTACAATCATGCTTTCTCTTACTATTTTTAACTACGTATGTCAATTGACTTTGAACCTAATGTTCCCAGACTATATTTTGCCTAATCATACTTCATTATTCTTTTAACACCCTTCTGAAATCTGATACATATACATATTTATTTAGAATTTTTACATATAAATCCCCTAGTGATGTTACTTTATGGATTTTTTCTTTTTCTTTTTTGTATATTGTATTTGTCAGGCATAGTTATTAGAACTATTCCAACTTGGGGCAGGGGAGACGACTCAGAAGGTAAAATGCTCACTGGGTGAGCATGAGCCCTGGGTTGAGGTACCCAGCACCCAATGTATGATATGACTGATGGGTTACATCTATAACTACTGCATAGTCCTGAGGAAAGCAGAGACAAGAGGGTCTCAGGGGCTCTCTGACCAGCCAGTCTAGCTAAAATAGCACACTGTAGGCTCAGTGAAGAGACTGTGTCTCAGTGAATATGCTAGCAGGGTCGGGGTGGGGACTGGAGAGGTGGCTCAGTGGTTAAGAGCATTTATTGCTCTTGCAGAGGACATGGATTTGGTTCCCAGTACCCATATGGTGATTCACAAACATCTATAAATTTAGTTCCAAGATCCAAAGCCATCTTCTGGCCTCCAGTGTGTACATGTGAGTACACACACACACACACACACACAAATGAAAATATTCCAATAGTAAAAATTAATTGGCTATCATTTTTAGACACCCTAGAAAAGTTTCTAGACCTTGGAAACAGTTTAATCTCTTGAAATTGTTTTTCAAAATCTTTTGAAGACCCATTCTATAAAGCTATTTGAGACCCCCTTTTTTTAGTGAAAAATATTTAGCAATATAATCCTTTAAATTTTCCCTCCAAATTATTTGGAGTTTCATTTGATGGAGTGCCCATTTGAAGTTAATTTTAGCAGTTTAGATTTTTGAATAAAACACTGTTTCACTTAGATGCCAACATCTTCCATACTGCCATGCCTGTGATCTGACCTTAGGGCCACAGAGTGTTTCATGTGACACCAATGCATACCTTCGCTTTCCTGTCAGCATCCTGAGTATTCTTTTCTAGCTCTCACTTTTCTCAGTTGGACCAGCTGACAGACTCCCTCGTTTATAGGTTGCCATGCCCTCTGCTCCTCAAACCCCACCCTGGTTTTGATGATTTCTCTTAGTTTCTAAGAAATGTTGGTTAACAGAAAAAATGTAAAATATCAGTTTCTGGGAAAAGCATAACAGACATTTCAGGGAGGTTCCACAGAGGAAGATGCTGAGTTTCAGAGCAGTTCATGAGGATGTGGTAGAGCTGAGGTTGGATGCCAGACAAACACATCTTGCATATCACACTTCACACTTGAGTGGTGATGAAATTGCTGGGCTGAAAAACACTGCCTCCCAAACACTAGGAGACAATACTCCTTAATTCTTGATGTACAAGCAACCTCAAAGCCTGCTCCTTGGGTGTTGAGCCCAATGATGACCCAGCCTTTCTTTGTAGAGCTGTAGATGGTATACTCAAATCCTCAAGTGGAGAATGTGCACATGGGGTTTCCTAGCTGTCAAGGGTTTGGTGTGAGTGTGAGGTGAGTGTATGCATAAAAAGAAAGCAGAAGGCCAAGCTGTGTCAACACAGCCAGGATAAAAGAGGCTAGACCAGTATTTGGCAATATCCAAGGACATGGTCTCCAAAAGATGCTCTTGGGAACAGAGTGCTAACCTAACTCTGCCATGGCCTGTGCCCATCTGTCCCCAAAGCTTCCTCCAGTAAACATGGACTTTAGTTCAAAGATCAAGTACAAGGCTGGGTAATGTAAACAGACAATCTGGTGGTTGTGGGATCCTGTCCTCCATCCTGAATTAATACATAGTCTTCTTTGAGCTTGTAAAGGACACAGGAGGGCAGCCTGTGCTTTACAGGCAGAGACTCCTCCAAGCTTCAATGCTGCTTCCTCTAGGAAGCCCTCAAATGTTTCCATGCAGGGCTGGTGTGATGCCTTGGCCTCCCCAGGCCTCTTTGGTTTCAACTCTCATTGACCTCCCTCAGGCTCCGTCTCGTGATCATTTATTTATTCTTCCATTTAAGGAAGCATCCTGGAAGCAGAGAAAGGGGTTGGGTTATGAATGTCTGTGCCCAGATCTCTTCTCCCCACTTTTAGTCTAGCATGTGGAATGGTGCTATGAATGGGTTTCAGCAGTGTGCAAGTCAGACAAGATGTCCGCATAGATCATAAGTGGCTATGATATGCTGAGACAGGTCCTTTTGAGAAGGCAGGAGGCAAAGGGGAACGACTTGAGGGAGAAGATCGGTGAGGAGATCTGGTCAGGTGAACCAGGGGAGGGATGAACAGAAAGAGGGATGGACAAGGGTACAAAAGCTGACCCACAGCACAGTTATTCCCTGGTGTCTCTTAACACCTTGTTTGTCTCTCCATGTAGCCCTGTCATCACTAAGACCGGGTCAGGTGTCCCACCCAGCTTGAGAGTGAAGGCTCTTTGTCAAAGCATTATAACCCAATGGAGTCACCTCCAAGCCATGAGCATTGCTCTGGGTATTAGTTACCTATTTGTCACTGTGACCAAAATGCCCACTACAGCTATCTTAGGGTGGGGGTGTGTTGTATTTTGGGCTCAGGGTTTCAGAGGGTTCTGTCCATCATGCTGGGGGGACAGCTCACATCATGGGGGCGAAGAACAGAGAGAATTTTTGTACTTAGGAGCTCCCATCTCTCCCCTTCTATCCCATAAAGAGTGGTATGGTCTGAATTCCAGTGGATCTTACCTACAGCCAGTTAATCTTTTCTGAGAACATCTTCAGACATCCCAGAGGTCTGTTTCCATGTTCTAGGAGTTTCTAAAGTTAGCCAGGTTGACAATGGAGTTAAAGCACTGTAGCCTGCCTTTAACCTAGACCACAGTTACAGAGCAGGAGGGTTGCCTGCCATCTGCCTGGTTGGGTGAGCTGCAGACCAAGGGGTCAGCCAAGTGGTGAGACTATTCTAAGTCCATTGCTGTGTGGCAATCCCAAATGCTCCTCTGCCTCACAAGGACAGCTGTGCTTGACTTCTGGATCCCAGATCACCTCAAAGTTCATGATACAGGTGAGGGTGCATGTGCTTAGCCAGCCTATGAGATCCCACAGGTGAACAGATCAGGAGAGCCATATTCTTTCTGCCTTCTCCAGCCCAGCCTGTTGGGGCATTAGCCTACAACCCTTGGGGGATTGTGACAAACACTGGCTTAGTAACAGTCTCCTCCTTCTTTCTCAGAGAGGAAAACCAAGGCTATGGGGTGTTCTGGGAGAGCATAACGGATGTGCCTTGACTTTGGATGTCTTCCTGGGTGGCAGAAACAGAATGTGAAGATACAATTTTGAACAGGACAGGAACTCTACTCTTACCTTGGTGTGGCCACAGAGCTTTTGAGCAGGTCCCCATGGTCATTAAGAAGATGATGACTTTGTGGGTACCACAAATGAATGTATTCTGTCTGTAGGATTGAAGCAGATAGCACACTTGGATGGGAGCATATGTCCTTGGAAGGAGAAGCTGACTTCTATATATTCAAAAAAGGCAATGAGGATCACCATTCTGTCCTAAGGAAAGCCTGGGTTGGGGGTTCACTCTGAAGTGTGGACATATGACATTACTACCTTTGCTTTGAATTGATCTGCTGCTTTGAAGATTGCAAAGTCCACATTTTCCATTAATTTCATTCACTTTCCTTAAGAGTGAACATTGCAGAGGCAAGAAGGAGGTGACCCTCCCCCTCCACACGGGTCATTGCTGGAAAGACAGGCTCAACCATGAGGGTCCCTCAGGAAGTCCCATTCTCTCTCTGGTGGAAGGTGACTTTCGTTCTTTTCTATTTGCTTTCAGAAGATTGTGTATCATTATGACATTTTTCTCAAGCAAAATGTGTTGTTGTTTCTCTCCGCCCCTCTTCCTACATTCCCCCTCCTCCCTTTTCCCCACTCCTGATAGTCAGCTTTCCACTTTCATGTGACAGTAACCTTTATGCTCACCCCTTCTCAAAACTCTTGCTCCCCTCTGTGGTCTCCTACCCAATTTCCTAATCTATGTTTGCTTTCACACTTCCTTATTTACAAGCACACAAACATTAAAAGTTATGATACACATATGAGAGAGACTATGCAATTTCTGTCTTTCTGAGACTCATCGAAAGGTGACTCTTCAATAAGCAAGTAGAGTAGCCTAATTGCCTCCATGGTGGAAGGGAAAATTCAGAGGTAATGGCTCTTTCCCTGAGGCTAGTGGACAACCGTACATGGCCTTCATACTTGGAGAAAGTTTCCCAGAGCATATCCCCAGTCCTTCTCTGCCTGTTAGCCAATGAGCTATCAGCAGCTAGGAAGGATAATGAGCCACAGCCAGTAACCCTGGAGAGTCTGAGGATAACTATTTTCAAGCAGCAACAACAACAAGAACAAAAACAAAAACAAACACACATGGTTTAGACAGGCTTCATAGAGGATCCACATATGTCAGGAGAAGTGTCACTTGTAGAAAAGACATCCCACTGGCGGCTTAGGCCACGGCGGTGAGGTTTTCAAGATGCCATCCACAAGCATCACATGCACTATTATTGCTTTCTTGACTGCGTACTGTGGAGTGGCTCCATACCTACGAGACCTTTTAAAATTTTTCTTACCGTCCTTGGAATTCCAAGGGGCTAATGCTCCCAGAAACCTCCATGGCTTTAAAACTCTTCCCAAGCTCACAAAACAGGTGGCACATTTGAGACTCAAACCTGGGCCTATTTAGGCCTCGGAGCTCATGATTTCAAGCTGTTGTCAGGTCCTTGGAGTCCTGGAGAGAACACAAGCTTATACATAGACACATGACCAAAGCATCAGCATGAAGAGACCAAGAATCCCAAGGCTCCCATCCTACTTCATCCCACCACGACACACACAGGAAGTGGCTCCGTACTGCTCTGGCACCAGTTTTCCAGCTTGCCAGATGGGCAAGATTCCTTAAGAATATCTCTTCTCCCAATTTCCAGAGGAGGGCTACATGGTGTGGAAGTGAAGACAGGACTGTACAAATCCTGTTTACCCAGTCACGGGACCCAGAAAAGCTCTGTGTAGTGTATCTAGGAGGTCCATCTCTTCTGGCTTAATCCCTCAGAGGAAGGAGGACTAGGTCCAGGGTTGTTCACACCACCTTCAGAGACGGCCCGTAAGCTTGTTCTTTGCTGGTCTGGAGCATTGCTAGCATCTGACACAGACTCTCTAAATGAATGACTTTTGAGTTTGCCTTCCCTAAATTCTTCCCACATGGTGGTATGGGCTGCTAAATTACTGTTCCCCAAAGGGTTTTCTACCCAGAGTCCTTGGGGCAGTTTCTGCAAGTCCAAAACCCGATCATATTATCAATAGGTAGGACCCTAGGGCAAGCCTAGGCCCAGCTGAATAGAATCGGTTTTCAGAAGGGGGTTGGAAGGTGGGGAAAGGAATTAGATACTGAATTGTATGTAATACAGTGGCCAGTATCTTCCATTGTTGACTGCACTTACTAGTCATGTAATGTTAGACACAGCCCCAGTGTCTGGAAGTCTGGTTTGATTCTCTGAGTGACGGTCAAGTATCTAGGCTGTTCAGACAAGGAAGTGTGAAGAAAGTGTGTGTGCTCATGAGCACGTACGTGTGTGTGTGTGTGTGTGTCCCTGTGTGTAGCTCTGTGTGTCTGTTCCTGTTTTGATGTATTTGTGTAACTGTGTATATGTGTCTGTGTGTCTGCTTGTCTGTGTATATGTTTTTGTGTGTCTTTATGTGTTTGATTCTGTGTAAATGTTTGTGTGCCTTGATATGTGTCATGTGCTTGTGTGTCTGTGCATGTCTATATATTTGTCTCTGTGAGTGTTCCTGTATCTGTGTCTCTGTGTATATGTTTGTCTCTGGGTTTACGTAAGTACATACCACTACATGTTCATGTGTGCATCTGTGTTTATGTTTGTGTGTTTGAATATGCTTATGTATGTCTGTACGTATATTTGCCTGTATGTTTGCTTGGGCACATGTATGTTTCTCTCCTTCTCCTCCTCCCCACCCCCCACCCACTGTGTCTGTGTTTCAGAGATGCTTCTTGTAGTCTGTCTGTCTGGAATGGGCTTAGTTGAGATGGCAAGGTAAAATTGCCCAGCAGGAGAGGAGTAGGCATAAGCACAGCAGGCCCTCTCTCAGGTGAGGAACACCAGATATGTAACACGGATGTGCTCACCCAGAGAGTTCTGCTCCTAAGGCAGGAAAGTATATAATAGACAATCCCACCGCGTGAAAGTAAAAGAATCAGACAGCAGTTTTACAGATGATCATATGAGCATGGAAGATAATGTGTGGGGACTGCTGGTGGCCTGGGCATTGTGGAGATGGCTAGCAAAGTGAGGTCGTGAGGCAGAAGGAACAGAGCAGAGTGGGGAGAGGAGGAAGTCATCCAAAGCAAACCGGCACACCTGCTATGGTATTTGCATGCAAATGTGTATGAAGAGATGGTTGAGAGACTTTGATAAAATGCTACTTTCTACGCAGGATGGTAATAGTACATGTCTGAGAGGACCGTGTTGAGGATCAGACAATGCCATTGCGGGTCAGGATGAGGGAACCATCTGAACTCACATCTTCCTTCTGGGAGACCGGGGGTGGGGGTGGGGGGTGGGGGGCGGGGCAGGCACCTCTCTGCTGACACCCAGCCTGGCGTCTTTCTTGTACACTCCAACTACTATGCTAAATAAGCATGAACCAGACAGAACTGTGATTGACTTGCTGAACACATCGATCATTAGCCATTCTCGAGGGCTACAAGTGTGGATCAAAACAGATGCCAACCCCCTCACTGTCGGTGGGAGACTTTCACCCTGTCAGCCGCGAGCTCAGCAATCACAGTGGCAAGGCAGCCATCTCATTCCAGTTTAAAAATAACTGGAAATGCCCACTTGAAGTGCAGGCCTGACAAGGGCAAGGCTGACGGGCGGGCCCGTTGGATGATTCTGACATTAAAGCTGTCTGTGGTCAGACATGCGCAGTCGTGCCCAGGAGACCTGGGAGAACTGAGCAAGTGGCTCTCTCTGTACAAAGTGACTTCACTCACTTCCCTCTCTGCTCCCTTCCTTCTGTCTCTTGACTTCACCTTGTAGAGAAAGTCATCCTTGCTAATGCTTCCCTTAGCCCTACATCAGCAGCCTTTTCACAGATCAGGAAACTGGGGCTCAGAGAGGTGAGGGAGCTTCCTCCAAGGCAGGTATGTGGTAGGGTCACGATTAAACAACACACAACAGTGACATGGCTTTTGAGAGGCAGGTTCTTGTAGATTGCTGGGTTTGTTTACTGTGAACCCTGTAATGCCTACCTGGCCCCCCAGTACTATCTAAACCACAATGTATATTTTGGAATTACTGGATTGTGGCATTCCGAGTGCATCTGCGATGGCATATGTGATTCAAAGGCCCATTGGTCATTGAAGGGGCTTGGGATGTGTGCCTGCGATATCAGCATGAGGCTGTGAGTTCCAAGCCACAGAAAAAGCTGGTCAGGGCTGCCCTTACCTGCAACACCAGCATTGGGGGTGCAGAGACAGGCAGATCCCAAGAACTCCATAGCCAACCAGCCTCTCAAAAAAAAAAAAAAAAAAAAAAAGTTGCATTGCGTTTCTGGATCACTGAGAGCCAGTCAAAAGGCAGCAAGGCAGAAAGCAATAGAGGAAGACATCTCATACCGTGCTCTGCACGCACACTTTCCAAGAAAACTTCATGCTGGAAGCATTTGTCTATGTCCCTGTGGAGACTCCTACAAAAGAGAGAAAACACACAACCACTCCCTTCCAGATTGCCTGTGACTACTGTGAGTCTGGGCAGCTGACCTGGGGAATCCTTCCTCTTGCACTTACAGGCCCAGCAGTAGGACACAAAGGATCTTGGTCTTATTGTCAGTCCCATCTCTCTGTGAATGCTCATACTGCAAAATCTCTTGTTTGGTTGCCTCTCTGGGTGGGGAGCTTACTTCCTTACTACTCAATTAATCAATAGCTTCAATTGTGAGTAGCTCTACTGTTTTCTTCAAACTCAAAATAGGTGAGGGCTCCAAAGAAGGAAGGTGTCTACCTCCTGACGCTAAGAGTGACCAATAGGCATGGGATACTGTGTGCCCTCTTTCCTGGAAGTCCTTGGATGAGTTGAAAACAGGAAAAAACTCTGAACCTATCTGAAGTTGATGTTTGAGCTTGTTGAAAAGGGTCAATTTTCTGGCTAAAGAGATGGCTCAGTGGTTAAGAGCACTGGGCTGCTCTTCCAGAGGGTCTGTTTCAATTCCCAGCTACACTACAGCTCCTACAGCTCATAACTGTCTAACTCCAGTTGCAGGTGATCGGACACCCTTACACAGACAGGCAAGCTACCATTGCATATGAAATAAAAAATAAGTGTGTAAAAAATGGTCAGTTTTCTTCTTCAACATTAGAGTCAAGAATTGACTCTAAGATTCGTGTAGAGTACAACCAGGACACCCTTGCAGGATACCAGGGGATTCTTTGTTTCCATCTCTGCTTCCACGTGCACCTTTGAGTTGCCAGGGACAGACAGAAAGCATGCTGATGCCTACCCGAGTTGCTGGTGACTTCTGTGGCCCAGGAGCTCCCAAGGCTCAGCTCTGGCTCCCTCTCCCTGGGCATGTACACTTGATATGCCTGCACCCAGCTTCTCAAGCCAAGGAGAGCTTGTTGGATTGCCCACTGATTGATGTGGCCTGGCCTTCCTGCCTCTGTCTTGTTTGTCAGCCCTTCTGAGCTCACTGGAATCCATGGGTTTGATAAGGAGCTTTCTATGCCTCCATTCAAGTGTTCACAAAATTTGTTTGAACAGGAGAGAGTCAAGGACAAAGGCTTATCTCAGGCTCTGGAGAGCCGCAGAACTGACAAGCTGAACGGCAATGAATTAATCAGCATGCTCAGAGCGTGGCTCTTGAGATGAATGTATGTCCACCTTCCTGATTGTGCGTAACCTCAGCTAGAGCTCTCCCTGTTACCCTAGAAGGTAGTGTGAAGACTTTAGAGTGCACTTCATGGGGTGAATGCATTGTACTCAACAGCATAGTCACACACCCTGGAAAGGTAGGGGGAAGGGAGGAATAAAAGGGAAGGGAGGGAGAGAAAAGGGGAGGGGGAGGGAAAGTTAGGGAAGGATAAAAAGAAAGGGCAGAGAAGGAAGGAAAGAAGAGAGGAGGAAAGGAGGGAGAGGGGAAGGAAGGGAGGAGAGGGGTGGAGAACAGCAAAGATAAGCAGATTGCTTTCCAGTCTGGTTGAGTGTTGGGCTAGTGTGTAAGTAGACACCCCAGTCTGCAGGATAAGCTGCAGTGGCACTTCCCAGAGAACGCCAAGCTCGCTTGGGTTTTTGTTTTTCAGGTCCATTCCCCAACACTGGACTCTATATATGGTCCTGTGTCACCCTCAGATTTGGAGACTTGCTCATCTTCGTTCATCTCTTGGATTTTGTCAGGAGCCTGCTCTCACCTGGGCCAGCAGACAGACATACAAGATGGGGATACAGGACTCTAAGATGCACAATGTTTCTGCCTCACAATCTCTCAGTTCCTCAACATTGACAGCCAAGGAGCCTTTCTGCCCAGTGGCCAGAGGTCTTAAATGCATCTGAACCCCTGGGAAGCTCCTCTTCCCTATCTGGAGCCCAAAGAGCTTCAGAGGAAGGAGAACAAAGGTGGGTCTACTAGCATTGCTTCACCCTGCATTGACCATGGGCGGCAGATTCATATCTTCCTATCCGTGTGTGTGTGTGTGTGTGTGTGTGTGTGTGTGTGTGTGTGCATGTGCACATGTGTTTAAATGTCTGTGGAGCCCAGAAAACAATCTCAGCTATCTCTTCAGACATTTCTTCTGTTTGAGTTAGGATCTCTCTACAGCCTGGAACTCCACCATGCAGGGCGGTGAGCTTCTGAGGATTCTCCTCTGCCTCCCATCTCAACATCTCTGAGATGACAGGCTCCTTTTGGACTTGGCTTTTGATATGGTTTCTGAGACTTAAGCCCGGGTCCTTAGGGGTTACTTGTAAAGTAAGCACTTTATCAGCAGAGCTATCTATTACCTCAGCCCCTTCCTCACCTTGCTCTGAGAAAGGATTTAAAATTCACTGCCCCTAGACTTCCAAGGTGGTCCTGCTGATGTGTGTCAGGAATCCTGTTTTCATGGTGATCGAGAGTTAACTGTGAACCAGCTGAAGCCAAACAGGCAGTCTGTGTGCTAGTTGCTAAGTCAGAGGGCAGAGCATATTGTTCTGTTCAAGCATGCATACATTGTCATCAGTCTTAAACTGCTCCTTCTCTCTGAGCTCTCCTCAGTTACACACCGAAGGACATCTCTGGCCTCAAACAAGGCTTAGACAGGTTTTAAGGCAATTCATTGAGCAACAACCTTCTGCTAAGAAAGTCTGCAGGGCCATTCTCCCATTGGCTCAGATGGCAAGTAGCACTCTAAGAGAATTCAGCATTGTGATGCTCAGACTTCGGGTTACTCACTCTGATGAGATACCAGACTGAGCACTTAAGAGAGGAAGGGTGGTTTTGATCATGCCTTCCGGGATTTCCTTTATTGTAGTGGGAGGGCATCTCATATCATGGCAGCCAGGACTCAGAGAAAAAGAGAGAGAGAGAGAGAGAGAGAGAGAGAGAGAGAGAGAGAGAGAGAGAGAGAGAGAGAGAGAGAGAGAGAGAGAGAGAGAATGACTGCCTGGTCCCCAAGCTGGTTTTTTTCTCCTTTCCCCTTTCATTCTATCTGGGACACCCCAGCCTATAGCATGGTACTGCTTATATTCAGAACAGATTTCTTTCTTTTCTCTGTAGTTGACTGTGTCTGGACACCCCCAGGGGTGTGCTTTCTGGATTTCCCAGGCCATTCTCTATTCAATCAAGTTACAATCATGACCAGCAGTCATAGGTAGATTTATTTTAGTTATAATGCTTTTGCACAGTAAGTCGGGTATGGTGGGAATATGATTCCTACATGTACTGGGAAATCAGAACATCCCTGTGGCTTATTGTGTTGGGACATTTGCTTTAATGCTGTGCTGTGAAAAGGCAATGTGCTATCTCTGAGGAATGTCCATAGTCTTCGTTGCTGTGAAATACATGAAGAATCATGAAGACAGAGTGCCTGGATTAGCCAGAAAGGAGCCTTGGTTTGGGTCTCATGCATAGTCTTGAGCTAATCACCACTGCAAGGCAATGCTGTACTCTGATGCATCCATTCCAAGATCTGGGTCTAGGGCCAGCTGCACCTGATACCAGAACTGGGTGTCAGCAGGTTTCCCAAGGAATGCCTAAGGCTACAGAAAGAAAGGGAATGCTTACTGAGTTTCAGAAAGCAGTATCCAGAAGAGCTTCTGAGAGAGAGGATGCCTGCCCTAGAACAGCAACTTCATAAGTCTTTGGTCTTTAAAAACCTGGTGTCTGTGACACGTTGACATGCCTATTTTTCTCAGATGTCCTTGCTGATGGGGTCCCAAAGAGTCATTCTCCTTTCTTTGCTTAAGTAGAAACCAACTTGGAGAGATCCCAAGATTCATGCAGCAGGAAAGATGATTCCTAGGATGGAGAGCATCCTGGCTGATACAAACATCTGGTTCTCAGGTCTCCTTGTGGCACCATGGTGGGTCTCCCTGTACTGAACTCAGCTTCTGGGATAGACACTTGTCCCTTCTGGTAATCCCTTTCCATCTCTTCCAGAGTACAAACAGGCCTTAACCCTCCACACAAAGTGCTGTGTGCTGAGTAGTCACTAGAGAACCCAAGACCAAGGTTTTTGATGGGCACACCAGACAGAGCATTGCTTGCTTCTGCCTTTGCCTAGGGGAGAGCTATGCCACTAGACAAATTATCTAATGTCACCAAGCCTCCCTGGGCTCATCTGTTAAAAAAAAAAAAAAAGAATTTTGTGAGCACTACTGCCATCATCTTAACTTGAGGTAAGGGACCTAGTGTGCGAGACTCTGTGATTGCTACATAGCTGGTCTCCAGCCCACCAGCTTCTACTGTTTAGCATCATCAGTTGAGTATCACAAACTGACATGTTGAGTAGGTGTTCTCTTGGAGAGATCTCATTTCCGGGAATGGGCAGACATTTTTCATAGGGGATGGGGATCGGGCAATTTGGCCTAAGATTGCCTTGATCCTGCCTGCCCTGGCCAGCCAGATCCTAGTACACAAAGGGTTAGCTTAGTGCTGTCTTGTCTGTAGGCCATTTCCATGCATAGGCTAGGGGGAAGGCAGTCAGTTACCAAGGAGCAAAATTTTTCTAGGAGATTGCTTTCTGTTTGACAAGCTCCTCTCTACTCTTAAAATGGCAATGTAACATGTTTGCTCAGGTGTCCCTATACCCCAAGCAAACACTTGGCTTCCACACCACCACTGTCCATTGTTCTTGTTCCAGATGTTGTCCCTTCCCGGAAGGGGGTGCTTCATGTTTGACATCTGCTATTGGCAATAGATTAGGTGTTCCCAAGCCTAACCCAGGGCCTGGCACACAGGGGATGCCCAGCCACTGCTTTCTCAGCTTCTCTGGAGAACTCTATTTCTTTGGAGGAATTCTTTCCTTTCCACACATGACCCTATTGCCAGTGAGATGATGATGATGATGATGATGGTGATGATGATGATGACGACTGTCTTGGTTCTAGATTCGTCAATCCTGCCTTCAACACTGGATGGAGGTTGGAAAGCCTGCAGGTCAAGAAGATTGGTGAGGATGAGTGGATTGAGTGGATTTATAGAGGGGCAGTTAGGAAAGTAGTCAGCAAGAGTGAACAGACCATGAGATCATGGGCTTTAGCTTCTTGCTTCTGCCAAGATGCTCTAGGCTCTGTGTAAAAGAGGCATCTGGTCATGCCACCGCATATGTGACTAGATCCAGTTTACCATTAGAGAACCGTGAGCATACTCACAGAATAAGCCATGGTTCCAGCATCTTGTTGGGGTGGCCTGGGGTGGTAGCCTGTCATTTCTAATTACCATTTTTCCTATGACTCCTGTCTTATGTCAGCAATGCACTCAAAACACTGTGTAGCTGGCAGGAGGCAAAGGCTGTTGAGCATGGTGTTTAGTCGTGTCAGCTCTTTGTCCTGCAGGTCTGGAGAGAAGGAAGAGGGAATACCAGGATCAAATGTCTTAGATTGATCACTGACCCAACCCCAGTACTTTGGGCCCCACCCTTTTCTCTCACATTGCTAAAGTACCCCAAAGGCCAGAAGCATGCACCACCTTGCAGACCAAGCCAACCGAACAGGAAGACCATCTGTGTGTTGGTGTGGAAATCTTTCTTTGCCAGCAAAGGTAGAGGTTGGTATCCTAGCCAGGTGTATTCCTGAAGCTTTGAGCTTGTCTAGAATCTGATTTTCTTGAAGGAGAAGAAGAAGAAGAAGAAGAAGAAGAAGAAGAAGAAGAAGAAGAAGAAGAAGAAGAAGAAGAAGAAGAAGAAGAAGGGAGGAGGAGGAGGAAAAGGAGGAGGAGCAGGAGAAAGAGAAGGAGGAAATTTCTTTTACCATTTTAAATTTCTTTGTTTTGATAAAAAAGGCTGAGGTGATGACTCAGTTGGCAAAACGCTGGTCTCACAGTGAGTGGACCTAAGTTTGGATGCCCAGAAGCCATATAAAATTCAGGAATGGTGATATGTATTTGTAATCCCAGAGGTGGTGAGATTCCTATCTCCCAGTGGAGGCAGATGGAGCCCTGCGAGTGAGGCCAGCTAGTCCAGCTACTTGGTGAAGTTCCGTGCTAATGTTTGCTTCAGACAAAAGACACAAGGGACCTGAAAAATAACAACTGAGGTTGTCCTCTGACCTCCAGGAACCAAAAAAAACATGCTTGTGTACACACACACACACACACACACACACCTGCACACACACACATGTGAAAGGAACTTAGTATGCCTACAGTTTCTTATATAATGAATGAAGCCCTAGCTAGTTCTCAAGGTAGTAAAATCATTTACTTGTAGACCATTAAAACGAGGAGCAGGCTTTCTGCTTACTGAGTTTTTCTCTTCTTTCTTTCTATCCACCTTTCCTCTCCACACACAAGGCTCATAAAGACAGCATCATTCAGAAACATCAAGCTCTCTTCTTCTAAGTTTCCAGTTAAACATTTGCTTGTACCTGACAACTATTAATAATGTAAAGGGCCCACTCTCCTGAACAATGATCAAAATTAATCTATCAGCCACTGGGGGATGTTTGCATAAATTTGTCAGGGGCTCTTTAACAGTCTTTTTCCACGGAAGATTTCCTGTGACCCTCACACACCATTAATGAGCAGGCGAGGATTTGGTGATTGTATGGCCTTCCTTGTTCGGTATATTTGACAAACCACCACTGGGAATCACTTAGGAGGTAAATAAGGTAATTCCTTCTGGTTTCTGCAAGCTGCTAAAGTTACAGGAGAAGTGCAATTACTTTCAGATCCCTCTACATACAATTTACTAATAAGCTACAGAATGGGGAAACATGTAATTAGTAATTACTCTAGTATGTGGTGATCCAGGGCTTACCCAGGCAGACTGTGGCTCTATAATCTACTGGCAGAAAAGAAATGAACTCAGTATTAAGAAACAAGTCTGTTACACATCCATACACATACACATCTTTTATTCTAAAAATTATAGTGCTTCAGTTTTTATTGCTGCACATGCATGTGCATGCATGCGTGCATGCATATGTGCATGCATACGTGTGTGTGTGTGTGTGTGTGTGTGTGTGTGTGTGTGTGTGTGTAGAGAGAGAAGGATTAGGAGGTGTGACCCTGTCGGAGTAGGTGTGGCCTTGTTGGAGGAAGTTTGCCACTGGGGGTAGGGTGTGGGCTTCAAGATTTTGAAAGACCACTCCAGGTTCAGTCTTCTTTGTTTGTGGATCAGAATATAGCTCTCTGCTAATTCTCCAGTACCACATGGGCCTGTTGCTGTTCTGCCATCATGCCCCCTGCTATGATGATAATGGACTCTGAAACTATAAGTAAGCCCCCATGAATGCTTTGCTTTATAAGATTTGCCTTGGTTGTGGTGTCTCTTCACAACATTAGAAAACTGACTAAGACACAGGTCTCAGTATGCAGGACTCAGTACCCAAAAGGATGTGTTGTTGATGGGCTAGAATGGGCAGTGAAGAGGAGAAACACAGATTCAGTGAACACTTGGTTCTGAAGGCTGATTTAGCACATTATACATGTTATCATCTTTACAATAAATAGGTATAGCCATGCCCTTTTTGTAGCAGAAGAAATAGAAATGAAATTAGGGTATATCCCTGGGTTTCTTTGCTAAAATCACTCTCAACCTCAAGGGGACAGAGCTGGGATACCACCCTGGGAAAATCTGACTTTAAAGACAATAAATCCCAGTGTACCAGGGGATTTTCTTGTGGCTGTGACTCTGTATTCTGAACGAAGTGGCCTACATCAAAACTCTGAAAGAGGGTGATTTGGTGCCATTTGGCAACAGAACTAAAACGTATTACTTTCCTCAAGCCATTTCAACTTTTAAGAATTTAGTCTGAAAAAAGCATACCCTCCCCCAAAGAAGAGTTTTTACACAGAAATGTTCAACAATGATAGTATTTATAACAGCAAAACCCAAGGAATGAACTCCTACACATACTAACATAACACTAAGCAAGAAAGCTGCAGCCCCATGCGTATGGAACTCGAAACCATGAAATATGTTAAGGAAGAGATGTTAACATAGAGGAGCTTAAATAGTGATGGAGAGCGAGACCAGGTTCAATAGTGTGTATATGGTGAAGACTCACGTAAGGGGCATAATATTTATACAAGATACAGAACCAGTCTGTGTGTGGTAGGTTCACAGGTGGCTTTTACAGCTTCTAAAGATGTACTTCTTATACTAAAATACTCACCCCTTCATTGTGTAATATTTATGACTTAGTGTATTTCCAGAATTGTATAGTCATTATCACTATCTGATGAAAATTTCATAATTTCATCTTTCTCCCCTCCCCCGGCCCCTGGTGAACACGAATACATTTCTGTCTCTATAAATCTGCCTATTACAGACACTTCATAGAAATGGCATCATGATATGCAGCTTTTTGTGACTGACTTCCTAGTCTTAAAATCCAAGATGGAGAAGATTTATAGATGTGCTTTCCTCTGAGGGCTTCATGGGTTTAGATCTTATATGTAAGTCTTTAGTCAGTTTGTGTGCAGTGTGAGGGAGGGATCCAGCTTCACTGCCTGTGGGTATCCAGATACACTGCAAGCATTTGCTTACCTGCCTTCTCATTGCTGTGTCTTGGTATTCTAGGTATACCAAAAAATGTCTATAAATATAAAAGTAGTAGACAGGCATATAGATATAGAGATGATATATAAATAGATAATAGATGGATAGATAAATAGATAGATAGATGATAGATTTGCTCTCTTCCATGTCACAGTGCATGCCATTGCCTGTTCAGTGGAATAGCATCCAATTTGATGGGTTTGCAGAGGAGTCAGTCCTTCCAGGAGAACCCTGGGGATTGAACTCAGGTCTTCAGGCTTGTTGGCAGGCATCTTAACCCAATGAGCCATCACTCTGGCCCTATAATGCGTATTACTAGTGTAAACATCAATGAAGAGCATGCATCCAAACCTTTGGGTCAATGATGAGAAGTGAGATTGTTGCTGTTGACATTGTAACATTTTGAATGACTGCTAAAGTGCTTGAGCTCTCTCCTCATTCAGTGATGCAGGAAGAGTCCTGTTTGTCCACATCCTGACAGCTCTCATCAGTTTTCTTCTTTATTTAAACCACACCGGCAGATGTGAACTAATATTTTGTTACGGTTTTGTTTTGTATTTCCTACTAATGAACCATTCTGATCACTGTCTGTTCGCTACTGTGTATCTTCTCTGGAGAAACATTTATCAAATTCCTTGCCCATTCTAAAGTGTGTGCAGTTTCTCTATTTGTTACTGAATTGTACGCAGTTCAGAGAAAGAGGGATGATTCTAGAATCTTATTGTGATGAAATCTAGTCTGTTTTTCTCTTTGGTGCTTGTATTTTGGCCGCAGATATAAGAAGCAGTGCCAAATCCGAGGTTGGTGAACTCTCATGCTTTCTTTCCTTAAAGTATTTTTACATGTTCGGACATTGCTTTGCATGGGGTGTGATGGTAGGGATCCGATTTCATTCTTTTGTTTGTGGATATTCAACTTTTCCAGCAACATTTGCTGATTAGCTGCTCTTTCTTATTGCATTGTCTTGACATGCTTGACAAAAAGCAACTGACCACAAGTGGGGGTATGGTTTAGTGATTAATTAGCTGGGTCATGCACACAGGGGTACCAGAGTTAAGATCTCCAGAACCCATGTATATACTGGGTACATGCAAGTAACCAGTCTATAGTTCCATCCTCAAAAGTCAGAAAAAGGAAATCCTGGGTCAAGTTCTCCGATGAGATCAGCTGTATTAGTGAGTTAAGGGTTCATTTAGTAAAACATGCCACCTCAAAATAAATAGGGTGGAAAAGCAGTTGAGGATTCCTCACATCAATCTCTGGCTTCTAAATGCATGCACACACATGAACACAGGCACACACATGATTACAGGCACTCACATATATGTGTGCCAACACACATGTGAACACAAACATGCATGGATATATACCACATACACAAACACATGAAAAAAGAAAAGGAGAAAACAAACAAAAACCCATTAATTGACTATACATGTATAGATTTTATTTATGGACCCTGAGATCTATGTTATGGATCTATATGTTTATTTTTGTGTGAGTACCACACAGTCTCTATAGTAAATCTTGACATCAGGAAGTGGGAATTTTCATACTTGATTCTGTCTAGAAATCCTTTTTGGCTCTGTTGAGTGCCTATGATTCTATAAGAATTTGAAGATCAGCTTGTCAATTTCCATCCTATAAGGCAGACGCGATTTTGAGAGGGGTTTGCTGAATGTAGACATCTGTTTGCTGGGGACTGCCAGCCTGTTAACAAATGATGGCTGTGCGGGCATCAAACCCTGGGGCTTTTTCTGAGCTGTAAGTGAGCGCCTTCTTTGCCTGGCAAAAGCAGTGTAGCTCCGTGGAATGCAGGGGCGGGCTCGGAAATTACTTCTATTGGAGTCGACCTATTAGGGCACAACAGCAGCTCCCCCGGGGCCAGTTCTCAGCCACTCCACACACCACGAGGCTTCTATTACTTAGTCCAGCACAGCTTTAAATACCTCCGGGCACCCCCTCCACCACTTCCTGTGGAATACTATTTCACAGCCTAATAGATCTTCCTAGGGGAATTTTCTCTCTCACTTAGCCACATTTCTTTCTACATCCAGGCCCACTGTTTCCTCAAGACCATACCACTCTGGATGGATCTGCCTACTTGGAGCTCCTATGTTTTGCAACCTCAGAGGGAACCTTTTTCTTTGTTGCTGAGCAAACTCTGGATGTCACCAATGAAGGCTTGCTAAGGAGACCTCTGGCAAGAGCTGATGATGTGTTCTTATGCTCTTGAGGGTTCAGATGTGGCCAGTGCAAGCAAACACTGAATCCAAGAGGATTCCATGTCAAGAACTTGGAGGGGCCTCTCTATAGTTTGGAATAAATGACTTGCATCCCTTGTATGTTAAATGGAACAAAGCCAAGGATATGGATTTTTTCCCAGGCTCTAGTAAGAAGGCAAGGTGTCACACATTAGCTTAGGGATCCTTTGGCAAGCTCTGAGCATCTCCAGGCCTAAGGAGGGTTCCCAGGTTACTCTGGGGAGAGCTCAGGTGTATCTGTGTGTGACTCAGAGGAGACCAATAAAGCTTAGTCAAGTGCCTTCTGAGCCTGGGCTCTGTGCTGTTAACTTGTCCATATTCAACTTTCTATTCTTGCTGCCTTTAAGAGTTAGGGTTCTACAAGGAGGAGCATACACAGAGAGGAACAGGCCAGACTGTGCCATATGGCATGTACAGCCGGGCAGGAGCCTAGGCTCGCTTTGGTTCTCTCCAGTATATAACTGAGCCAGATTTTCTTCACCCGTGAGATGGAGTAGACACATTACAGAGCTTCAGAGACCTGGGTAGGTGACTCTAGGTGGACAAATCTCACTCCATAAATGTTCCATTGCTTCCGTTCTTTCTGCTCCTAGATGGCTGATGAGGGCCATTTCTCCAAGCAATTTAGTAAGGCAACTGTCTGAAGTCCCTCTCCTCCCAGCCTCCTGCCCTGCACTGATAAGTTTTATTAGCAAAGAGGGAAGGGATTTTCGATGACTAAATTTCTTCTGGGCTTTTAGAGAGATATTGATGGAGCTGCCTGGTTCCTCAGCTGGTACATGCACCTGTTAGGATGGCCTGGTGTGTTCCGGGATGGGGCTGGGGGTGGCAGAAATTTTACTAGCTGGGGAGAGAGGGCTAGGTGATGTCAGTCTTCTGAAGGGGAAAGCCGTATTTTAGGTTTATATACCCTTGGTGCTGCGGAAGCAGTTGGAATTTGCTCAGAAGCCACAGTAACTGCCTGCTTGATAATAAGTGGCTGGAGACAGGACTGCCTTTGATGCATTCTCACCTGCCTTTCTGTTCTGCACAATAGGAACCAGCTCTGTGGCCTCCCAGCGTTCTGCTGACCTGGTCTGGCATGGGATTGTGTATGAGTAGGGGAGGTGCCTACTAGTGTGTGTATATGCCATTGTAGATATGCCTGAATGTCTGTATGCATATATGTATGTTCTTGTCTATGGGAATGAGTGTGTACATGTATGGACTGCATGTTTATGCATCTATACATTTACATGGATATGTGTATAGGTATGATTTTTGTGTGTGTGGGCTTGGGGGGGATATATGCTTATGTGTGCATACAGCCATATGGATATGTGTGAATGTATATGGTCCCTTGTGGGGGGGCATATGTAACTATGTATATGTGCATGTGCAAGTGTATAGTCATATATGTGAGTGTGTGGGCAACTGTGTATGTGTTTGGACACAGTATGTATGAGTTTCAGAGTAGGTGGACCCTAGAATGATTTGGATGTTTGCATGTACATGTATGTATTTGAAGCATATATGTATGTTTCTACTTCCTTTTGGGCTAGATCACACATCCTGTGGAGTTAAAGCTTCAGGAGTTAGAGGGACACTTAAGTGTGTGCCACATTCAACCAGCAGCTCCACTCTGTGGGGTACACCGTGGCCTGCATTCTGAGTCTTCTGACTCACACAGTTGTCTGTCTCGTGTCTGCAAACCACAAGAAGCCAGTTCATACTCTTAGCCTATGCCTCCAAGGGAGATCTTTCTCTAGGCTTCAGTCGATGTCAGTATTATGGATTCCATCATTACCTGGCCCAGGCTCTGTCTTCACACGGTACCTACCCTGCCCACCATAGACCAGCAGGCAGTTGGGCCCCCTCTGTCTTCCAGGGCCTTGTACTCTCAGGTACTTCATGGCGACTCAGCCACATGTATGGAGGGAACCAATAAACAGCACTCTCAATGTCTTAGTGTTCTCAACTGTAAATTAGAGGTAAAAATGCCCCTTAGAGTGCTGGAGAATGGGACACAATGTCAAGCAACACAGGGAATGAGACAAAGTGTGGAACAGCAGCATATCCACCCCACTGTCTGGGGTCTGCAGGCACTGAGACCTTTGAAGGCCCCTAACCTGCCTTCAAGGTGGAAAGCAGGCATGGGACTTGGAAGGTCCTTTTGAAATCTCATTTCTACCCTTCACACACTGGGTTCATCTCCCTAACTGTGGGAGAGCTCCTAAGAGCTAGAACTAGCCTCACAGAGAGTACTGCAACCAGGTTCCAATCAAAATTAGTCTGACAAAGGAGCTATCCAGGGACATAGCACTGACCAGAGTCCGTGTGTGTGTGTGTGTGTGTGTGTGTGTGTGTGTGTGTGTGTGTGTGTGTGTATGTGTGTGTGTGCTCACATGCATGTACGTGTAGGGCAGGTCCTGGAACTTGGGAGCAGATAGCAATGAGCGAAGCCTAGAGATGGGCCTGGGAACCTAAAGCGGTAGCTGAACCTGCTGGCAGAGGAGAGTGACCCAACGACTTGGCGTGCCTTAGCATTCTCTGCTGCCTACCGCACTGTCAGAAACCTGGTGACTTAAGACAGTCCTCACTTGTTAGTGGTGGTGGCTGCAACAGGATACATTCTATGGAGGATTTAACTGGAATCTCCACCCAGGCTGTGTTCTCATCTGGAGGTTCAGCTGGCGTGACTTTTTGCTTCCTGCCTTCCTCACATCCTTGAAAGAATTTTCTTTGCCGTTCTAGAACTGAGCTTACCATTTATCTTTCTGGCCCCTGGGCAGTCTCAGCACCTAGAAGGAGCCTGTAGGTAGATTCTAGTCTCATATCCCCCTTGCCACTCCTCAACACAGCTGCCTCTCCTTCCTTTTCAAGAAGCACTGTCACCTGATGAAGTCAGGCCTTCCCAGGCTAACCGCTTCTTTCATTTGCCCACACTTCAATTATGTCCATGAAATCCTTTCACCTTTGCCCCAAATGTACTCTAACCATGTCAGCTACAGCACATCACAAGCTTAGGTTCTACTTGGCTCATAGGAGAAGATTCAGCCAGGATTATGCACTGAGGCTGCTGGGAAGCTGCCATGATTCTGTTAGCAGTTGAGGAAGCTGTCTTGTCTGGCTGTGAGGATGCGATTGTGAGCTTTCCTGCCTGTTCTTGCACTGGCAAGGCCAGTAGAGCAAATATGGCTTTTAGGACCTGATGGCTTACAAGGAACTTCAACTAGACCCAGCTGGGAGGAAACTGTATTGTAACCAGGGTTAAAGAAGCAGTGGTATGTTTCCATAGTGTACCAGAGTGTTCTAGAAGGGAGAGGTTGGAAACAGGAAAACTGAGGCCATGGGTAGCATTTTTGAGTCCCCCCGCCCATGGAGGAAGAGAGGAGATCATTGGACACTTTGGATTCCAAGTCTCACAGCAGCTCAGAGGTTGACCTTGACCAGTCGAATGTCAGAGCACCAGGAAGTTGAGGAGGAAACTGGAGTTTAGACAGACCTGCTATGCCTCCCAGCCGGTTGATCTGCTCAGCGATGCTCTGCCTATTTCAAGATCGTTGATACCTGTTTGCTGAGCCATTTTGTTTTTCCCCTGATTGAGAGATGCCAAGTTCTGAGGCTGACTTCCAAGACATGATGCTCCTGTCTCAGTGCTAGGATCTGCTTTGTAAGGATGATCCGCTAGCTCCCAAGCTCTGGATGTCCTCCTGAGAATGAAAGAAACAGGCTCTTCACATCCCAAATAGAACCCAAGTGTCAGCCCTACCAGAGCAGAAGCCAAAGCCATGCCCTGTTTGTGGCCACACCGCCAGGTCTAGAGATGGTCTCTCAGATAGTACATGATATTCACTAAATATTTGTTCAGAGGATGAGGGAATAAGCCCTTGACTCAGGGGAAACTTAACTCTAATATCAAAGAGAACTCATCTCTTTGAAAACACAGTCCCACAAAGCACCAGTGGAGCTCAGGATGGTTCTGCTTGCTTCGATCAACCATCTTCTTACATGCCTGGGCCGTGAAGGTGAAATGACTCACATTTACAATAATGGGTAGGAACATCCGTGCACATGACTCCTCCAAGTGTGAGAGTGAATTAACCCATAACTACTGCAATCAACCCGCAGGTGAGGATCAGTAAAGACTCGACTGGTTCTCTAACCCCCACACATGGGGGTGCAGGGCCTGTGCTGGCTCCTGAGCCTGTGTGATTTACGAAGTAGCCTTCATGAAGCAGGCTGGTGGAGGGAGTTCTCCTCCAGGCAGCGATGGCGCTGATTACCAGCTCACCTTCATGCTCATACAGGAAGCTCTGATTGCAGCCAGAGAGTGACTGGAGGCTGGGTTTCCTCCCCTGCTGGAAGGGAGTGGAAGATGTCTGATGGCATTCACCATAGCATCCCTTCTGATTAATCAGGCTGCTCCAATCTGTGTGGGAGCATAGCTCCAGGAAGGAAATCTGCCTGGAGAGTCATTCTGTGTCTCATGCCTGTGCAGGTGGACTCAAAGCAGAGGCAGAATCCCCTGTGAGGACTCTTAGGATGGGGGACATTCTTTGTGTAATGAAAGTGACAGATGCACGGGGACTTTTACTTCCCAGGGATTCTCAGGAATCAGAAAACCCAGGGACCAGCCTTTGTGCTTTGCTTTTGAGAGAAGTGTTTCTAAGACAAAAATTCACTAGCTAGGCCAGACTATTTTCCAGCCTGTGATCCTCCTACGTGTTGAGATGACAGTTCTTTACCATCACATTTGGCATGAAGGTGATTTTATGGAAAGGTAAGCATCTAGGCTTTGGGCTCTCCTGTGTCTGTGTTTGACACTATTTCTACTGCTTCTTAGTTCTTGAAGTTGGGAGACCTATGAGGCTATGTGTATATGAGTGCTTCGTGGCCTTTTTTGTTGTTGTTTTTCACAGAAACTCTGTAGAACATGACTGGGTCCCTTAGTGGGTTTTGGATGAATAGCACCATATTCCTTCATTGGCCAAACCCCATCAACAGTAACAAAGGGCAGTGTGGTCCTGCTGTGATGTGAGCCTGATCCCAGGCTTGTGTGCTGAAAATGCAATTACTCCACACAACCATGGGAGGGTGCCCAGCTTATGAGGTTTACACCCCACCTTGGTGGACGAGTTTACACCCATTCTAAAGGGATTTGAGGACACCAGACAGATCACTGGTTACCTCTCATTATGTGGTGCCCTGTGCCATATTCTAGTGCAGCAAGTGGGGCCTTATCAGATGCAGCCCTCCATTGTCATGCTTGCTTGCTTCCATGAGTTTAAGAAATAGATCTCTGTTCCTCCTACTTTACCTGGTCTGTAGTGTTCTGTCACAGTGGCAGATATGGACTAGGGTATGTCCTATAGAGACTTTTAGAATGTTGTTGATGTTAACATGGGGAATCTTGCAGAGATATTCTTCCAGGCAACCAGCAGTGAACTTGCCAGTTTTATCAAAAGTTGTGGAATTGCAAAAAGTATCCCATCATCCAGTCATGAGGAATCTGAAAGTTCTAGTGTTGTGGTCTTTGCAGAGGAGCCAGTACTTGGGCAGGGAAAGGCCACTGGCTGCAGGGAAGAGGGCACAAACATGGCAGGGCTGTTGTTCAGTCTGGACCCCAGGCTCCAGATAAGTCTTTCCCTGCTGCCTCCCAGCTTCATGGCAGCGGTGTCAGGATCTTCTGCTTCTCGCACTGCTTTTGTGCTTCCTTCACCGACCTTCATCTCAGTCTTCCCCTTGAGCTATCGTCACCTCTGGTCCTTCGAGGACTCATCCTGCCACTCTGGACCAAACCATTAAGACACTGAGTTTTTCTAGAAAAACAAATTAAAAAGAGAATGTCATTCTTTGTATCAATCACAGGTCAGTACCCCATCTCTCTTCAGAAGATGGATGGAGCACAGATCCAAAACCAAGGGAGCCAGTGAGGCAGAGGCTCTGTGAAAGGCAAGGTCCCTCCTGGTCTCGGAACATTTGCAGCAAACCACCCAGAAGCCTGCCAAGCAACTGAGAAGTTTTTAATCATTGTTTCTCTCTTCTGGGGAGAGGGAAAAAAAAGAGAGTCATTTGTAGCCTGGCAACAAAGATCTGTGTGTTCTTCCCCCATGCCAAGCTATAAACACCATCCCCCTCAGCTCAGCATAATGTTGCTCATATGCCGCAACCAGGAAGTCTTGGGACGGCACAGGAGGGCTGCAGACACCAGCAATGCCAGCAGGCCGGGATGCATGCTGCAGAATCTGGCAGAGCAATGAGACCCATGGGCTTTTGGTGCAAACCCAAGAACTTGTCAGAGAGCCCCATCCTTCACCCAGCACAAGGACTCCCTGCAGGCTCAAGGCTGCACTTCTTGTCAGGCAGCTGTGGGGTTGGGAGCCCAGGTGGCATAGATGCTGGGGAGAGGCGTATTCCTCCTGCTCAGGACGTATTGTTTTCTTCTTACCTTTGTCCTCCTCTCTGGTGGATGGTGCAGGCAAACACCTTCCTCCCAAGAGGCGTCATGAACTCGACTGGTTGTGAGAAAGATTCCTTTGAGGCTAAAGAAGAAACACATGGGAAGTAGTCATGGAAGTGAGTGAGTGTACCCCAACTACTCAGCATCCCTCTATGGGGGTTAGACAGAGAAAGATGTTAAGGATGTGGACAGGGATCTGATTTCCTGGATGCAAATTCTCAGTACCAATGGAGTAGGTGTGGCAAGTTAATTCCTATTCCAAACTTGTATGTCCTAGGGCCTGGAAGTCTTGTCTTTAGTGCTAAAATGATGACAGCCAGTATTAGTATTACTCTTTCTAAAATATGTGACAGCAGGCAAGCAACATTCATGTTGTAGCTACTGCACCAGAAGAATGTAGCTGTGCTTGAGTCATAAATCTTCCTCCCCTCAGGTAAGCCAAACAATTTAGCTGAAAAACCACATTGAATCCACTTAGTGGAGTTCCTGGCACCATGACTATATATATATATATATATATATATATATATATATATATATATATATGCTCTGGTGAGATGACCAGTGCCAGAACATTTGCCTAGTGCATTTGAGGCCCTGGACCCATTCTCAGATCTGAAAAAAAATTAAAATTAAAAAGTTGTCTCTAGGTTCTTCCTGAATGCAGGGATGGAGGCGCGCCTGCCTTGCAAGCTGTTGTACAAGGCGTGTACTTGGCAGGATGCGTACAGGACCCAAGAGTGTCTCCTCATAAATTACTTGCACAGCACAAAAGGAGGGAAGAAAGCAAGTCGGCATAATTAGTCAGGGGTGATCCAAACAGGAGCAGCCCGAGGACAAGCCCACACCACCAGCTCCTTGTTGTACTGTCCCCAGAGGGATGCAGTGTGTGCTGAGAGATTCCTGTCAGAAAACTGCAACCGGGGAAGTAGAAGAGGGGCCCTCTGCAGAACACCTGTCTGTGCAGGGAATGGCCAGTGAAGGAACAAAAGGTAAAGCTGAAAAAGCCTCAGACTAATGGAGATCACAGAGACATAACACCTGAACATAACACATAAACCTGGGCCGATTGACCAGACCAGGACTGGGGAAAATGGGCACAACCAAATTACACGGACAACAGGTAAAACTGGAGTATGGTCTGCAGTCTAGACATGTCAGGATATTTGATTTAGAACACCGATCTATGCTTACATCACTGATTTATGCTTACATTAGCAAATGTCTCCAGTCTTAGAAAGCATATATCAGCACAGTATACTGTGCTGGATTCATGCTCAAATATTTAGGGAAGAGGGGGACTTCAAATTCTCAAATGCTTCAAAAATTGTATAGCATATATAATTATGTCCAAATATATAACATTTTCTGAACTATATTAATTCAAAATATATTATACACATATCATGTTTTATGATCATTATACATATTTTTTTCTGAAATACACGTGTATGGGCATGATATATAAAAACAGATGTATGATGGGAGAAAAAAGATGAAAAGAATATGTTTCATCTCTGTTATTATGTCAAGGTAACAAAGCTACCACCATTCTTCTGGTCCTTTACAGCTTTGTCCATTTGGGGACATTAACTGAAACCTTACAGAGTGTATTTCTTGACTTAGCATGCAATCCTGACATTCATGAATACTACTGGATAGAGAAATAGTTTGCTCGTATTCATAGTTGAGAAGAATTCTTTTGCTCCAGTGCCTACTCACATGCATATGGGCTGTTTCCTCTTTTTTTTTTTAAACATTGTAATAGAAAACATACATCCATGTGTGTTTGTTGGTTCATAGGGATGGAGTTGTTAGCTTATCCAGCATGCAATATTAGCATCCCATGTTAATGGATCTTGACAATGTCTCAAATTGATTGGGTCTTAAAAAAATAAAAAAACCTTTAATCAGCAATGCTGGAGGATTCCAGTTGTTCTGTACCCTTGTCAACACTTGGTTTTGTCAGCTCTTGGAGTTTAACCATTCTAAAAATGTGTATGATAGTATCTTATCACAGACTTAACTAAAAATTCTCTGATGGGTAGTGAAGCTGAGTTCTGTCTGTTGGCTACTCAGATATGTGGCTCTATAAAGTGACTAAGCCTTTTGTCAGTCTTCCTGTGAACTGTCATGTCTTATTGTTTTGGAAGGTTCTTTATATATTCTGGGTAGAAGTCCTTTGTTAGACACACTGATGGGGAATGCACTCTTGTTCTGTGGTCTGCTTTTCCAGTTTTTCATGATATGTTTTAGTAAGTTTTAGTTTTCACGATATACAAATTATCAGCCCCCCACACACACAATCCTACAATTTAACCTTTATAATACTCTTAAAAGATTAAACCAAAGAGATCATGAAGTATGATTTCAGGTGGATCCTAACTCTAGATCCCAATGGAAGGGTCCTGGCCAGAGGGCCTGCAGTCAAACTCCCTTCTGCTTGGGCCTTCAAGGTATGGAAGTGCTTGGGGACACTAGCAGGAGAGGCATGTCCGCTCTTGCACCTAAGATTCTGAAGTCTAGTCTTCTCCTCCTCTGAATCCTATCTCACGGCTACAGGGCCCTTTGTCCAGGGGCACAGAATGCTCTGTGAGACAGCGATGTAGACATGAAAGCAGTATTTCAGTTCAGGGCACAGGGGCAGCTGCAAAGGTGAGCTCTGGTGGTGATAATCACTGTGGAGGGAGGGATAGTCAATGAAGGCTTCCCAGAAGAGGGGACCATGAAAGTGGATTCTATTGGCCTCATAGGAGCCTTCCACACAGACAAGGCATAGCAAATTATTTGACATACTCAAGACCAATAGGAGCTGGAGGACTTGGTAAACTACTATATAGAATAAGATTTGGGGAAAGGACCAGCTATTTTCCATCTCAACTTTCCCACTTAAAAGCACAAGGTTTGAATCCACAAAGTCCTGGCTAACATGTCCTAGTACTGGTGATGATTCACAGGCCCTATCACCGTGTCTACTGTACTGAGAGATGCAGGGTAGGGGTTGGGGTAATCAGTACTGGAAGGTCCTGTAGAGGAGGGGACCCTGAGGCTGGCCAGGAATATCTCTGTCTTTCAGTTGCTGTTTCTGGATAAGCACAGCCCAGCACAACCAGCCAGCCTTAGGTCTCTCACAAGTGGAGAACTGAGCAGCCCAGACCCCTAAGTGACCTTAATGGAATTTAATTTCTCAAAAACAAATAAACAAACAACTTTTTATTGGTTCTTTATGAATTGCACATCATGAACCCCAATCCCACCCTCCCACCCCTATCTCCTTGTACTTACCCTCTACCCTTGCAACGTCCCCCCTCAACAAAAAAAGAAAGAAAGAAAGAAAACCTCATTGTGGAAGCTGTGGTGTGTCACAGTGTGCCACATAGTCTAACTTTTTTTCCATATTTCTTTGCTTGCAAATGTTCATTGCAATGAGTTATTAATCTGTCATGAGGCCTCGAGCTTCGCTATTCTATTGATACTGGAACTTCATTGGGACTTCTCTTGGATATCCTACTGTCTCCCTGTGTCATGGAGATCCTGTAGTTTTGGATCTGTAGGATAGGCTCCTTCATGAACCCCAGTAGTTCATTGATGGGGTAGACGCCGGGGTGAGCCAGTTCAAAGCCCTGGATCCGAGACTGAGGTGTCTGAGCTGGTCAGCCTGCTGGCTCTTCCACTGGGCAAGCATAGTAGAGCTGACCCTGCTGGTGGGGGCACAAGTGAGCAGGCTCCAAGGGTGTGAGTGTGGGAGAGTTGGCCCCACAACTTGTCTGCCTTGTGGTGACATGGGCAAGGGAGGGATGACCGCCATGCCCACCCCTTACCACCTACAGCAGGCAGGAGAGCTGGTCTCTAGGTCATCTGGTCTAGAGTGGCAAAGCTGGCCTTGCCCTTCACCTGCTGTGATACTTGGGAAAGTAGTCCTGTACCTCACCTGGGCAGTACAGTAAAGCTGGCCCTGGATGCAGGGCTTGTAGGTGAGCCAGCCTGAGGGTGTAAGTGTGGGAGAGCTGGCCCCGCCTCCTGTCTGTTGGGAGGTGGCACAGATGGGGGGAAATACTCTTCCACTTCCTTGTCTCTCACCATCTACGGCAGGCAGGAAAGCTGGCCCGGTGTCATGAGAGTGGCAGAATTGGCCATGGACTGGTTGCAACATTCAGGATAGTGGTCCCTGCACCTCGCCTGGGTGGCAGGGTAGAGCTGGGGGTGGTAGTGGGGGTTGCTGGTAAGCCAGTCCTAAAGGCATGGCATTTAATTTCAACTGTAGATTTTCAAGCAACTCAGGGAAATTAGAGACCAGACCAGCTCTGGGGAGACAGGAAAGGATGTGGAGTCCAGAAGACACTGACTTCCTTCTCTGTGAAGAACTCCCGTCCCTACATCAGAGCCTGACCCACATGCCCATGCTCCATACATCCATCAGGGGATCTGAGTGGCCAGTGTAGTGCTATCTCCTAAGGAGGCAGAGGAGGAGAGTGGCACCCACTTTGGGCTCTTTGAGTTCAGTCCCCTCTACTCTTAGAAGCTTTTAAGTTGTCTTCTGAATCTGGGACACCCACAGGCCTCCTCTACCCCTCTGTGTTTCTAGGGATCTCCCAGACATACACACATGAGGAAGGGGGACAACACAGACATTGACAGGTACAGAGACACAGAGGACACTCAAGAGGGATACATACACATACAGATAGATTCACACACACATACACAAAGAGTCACACCATACACATAAAATGAACACATACACACACAGGAACACACATGGGGACAGACAGACTCACAGTCCTACACAGGCATAGATACATAAAAGACACACACATGAGAGAGAGAAAGAGAGAGAGAGAGAAAGAGAGAGAGACAGAGACAGAGACAGAGACAGAGACAGAGACAGAGACAGAGGGACATATGCACATAGGCAGACAGACAGGCAGACAGACAAACAGGCACACACATACACTCTACACTGCTACTCAGAGCCCCTCGAGCCCCCTCGAGTGGTTCCATCTTTGCTGATTGGACCCCTGAATCAGACCAGAGGCTCTGTCTCCTCTCTTCTCCCCACTTCTTGCTTCTGCACCATGTGCACTTGCTGTGCCTGCTTGGGTGCCATCCTTGGCCTTGGAAGCAGGAGAAAGCTGTGGCCCTGATCACATCTCGGCCTGGGAAATCTGCCCGATTCCAAAAGCCGTATCTCCTGAATCCTCGCGTTACTTCTGTGTCAAGAAATCATCCTAGTAGGATGTGAACTCCTGTGCCAGGAACAGATACTCAAGTGTCATGCTAGCTTAGATCTGAGCCTGGGGTACAGTTGGGGCAGCCACAGATGAAACCCTTCTCCTAGCCTCAGTTTTGCCACCTGCAAAGTGGGATTTATACCCAGCTCTGAGCTTTGCTGAGTCCTGTGTAGAAGGCCAGCCCCTAGATAGTCACTCTGTCATTCAAGATGTGTTTTGCATGGTCCTGTATGCTAGGCCTGTGTGCAGGAGCACAGTAGGTGCTTCTTTGTACTTGAGTTTCCTGTCCTCTTTGCTTCATCCAAAGAGACTTTGGAGGCCCTGGGAAGGAGCTGGGGTTATTTTCCTCTGGGTAGCACTGCAGGGAGATTGTGGCTGGACTTTGGTGTGGCTGTTGCAAGAATAAGTGTGCAGAGCAAGCCTTAGTTAGGACTGTGTGGTCAGGTGTGACCTTCTGGGGTGGGAGGAGACTGCAAGCTCAGCAGCCAGCTGTTGGGTAGTACTAAGGCAGGGAAACAGCCACAGATTCCTTGAAAGTCTGAGCCTTCAGCCAGCTTCCTACTGGTGGGGCAAGGTCTGGCTTAAGCTCAGAATGGAAAGTTCAGGCAAGTTCCAGGGCTAGAAGGCTGGGGCGAGGGTTTGGGAGGTCCGGTAAGGCAGAAGGTAGGTGAGCAAATTCATAGCTTGAGGACTCACAGGTAGACGTACATGAGCACAGGGAGGCGATTTGACTCACAGAATAGTGATGGAGTGGAGGTAGGGTGAGGTGAGAGGTAGGAGGTAGAGGAGGAATTTTGCTTATAGTACACTGGACTTATAGCTACACTGAGCTTATAGCTACACTGTGTCCAGGCCTGAAGTCTGGAAACATCACCTGGACTCTGAACATTCAGCACACTAGTTTACCCAGTTCTTTCAGGCCCATTTTATAGATTAGGAAACTGAGGCTTAGGACTCACTGTCTTGTCTAACAGTACCTAGGAGCAGAGGTGTGATGAGAACCCAAGTTGACCACCTCCTTCTGTTACTCAACTCCCACCCCACCCACTCAGTAAGTATTTTCTTAGCCTCCTAGTAACTTGGCAGTGAGCTCAAACCTAAGACAGCCCATATCTAGGGGTGTGATATAAAGTGAACCAGGCCCTGGCCTCCCTCTAAACTTCTCATTTATCTGGGTTGTGGAGAACCACACTCAACCTTCAGCTGGCATGTCAGTTTTTCAATATCAGGATAAGTGAGGGTGGGTGCTTCACCTCTATCCCCCAAAGAGCATGGGTGTGGTCAGCAGAAGATACTCCTGGGGGTAGCAGGGTGGAGAGAAACTCAGAGAAGAGTGAGAAGGAACCATAGGGCAGGAAGTGCTAGGCTCAGGATGAATCCAGGGTCCAAATGGGCCGTCTTCAGCTGATTGACAGCTCATCCCATCCAGAACTGTCTCATGTCGATAAGATGCCCTGGAACTTGACTGGACCCCTTTCCTGCTTCCACTGGCCCTTGTTGCTGGAACAACCGGCTGGCAGTGGCCCTAGACATGGAAATCCCAGGTGTAGCCAGATCAGAAGCAGGAAGACAAAACATTTTCAGGGCTGTTCCCTAGCAACCCGAGCTGCTGACCACAGCTGCAGGTCCACAGCTGATGCCCTTCCATCCGTTTGCAGGAGACATTGGTTTTAGGTGCTCTGAGGTGCTCCGGGAGGCTTCTTAATGTCCCTCCAATGATCCAAGAAGCCATTTGCTTAGAAAATCTCCCTCCTCTCATTTTCCTCCCTTCTCCCACCCCCACCCCATCAGCCAGCTCTTAGCACAGTGAACACTGCAGCAGCCGAGCTCCAAACGGAACCGGAACCCCGGGTGGCTTGTCGAACAAAGCCCTAGATCCGTGGCAGCCGCTTCAGCGTAGGGTGACTTTCTTGGTGGCGATGCTGCCTACCCTGGGCTGCACTGGGAGAGGGTGGGAGGGATGGATTGGAACCAGAAGACAAGATGCAGAAGGAGCCCAGTGCCAAGCAGCGTGGAGGGGTGGGGGGGGGGAGGAGGGACAGGAGGGGGAGGAAGCGGAGCAGGGAGAAGGAGGAGAGAGGCCACTCATTTATTTATTATGATGCCAGTTGTAGCGTTGGTCTCATGTGTGGGGAGCAGACTGTATTTTATGTTTTAATCCTCCAAGCTGTGTGTGTGGGCTGGGGATAATTACATTGAAAAATGTGGCTAATATGTGGAAGGCTCTTTTTGTGGGGACGGGAATGCTTCAGTGGAATATCTTCCTCCTGGCAACCAAGGCCTTTTCCAGAAGCTGCTCCGAGGTGCCAGTAATTGGGAGCACGGTGGAAACCTGCCCCCTGCCCCCAGCTGGCTCAGTGCTCTTCTGCCATAGGGAGTCCTGGCATCAGAGGAATGGGGTTGTACCTCCCCACTCCCCAACTCTCAACCTGCCACACCACCAGCCCCTGTGGGTGACAGACAAGAGACAAATGGGAGGTCTGATTGCTTTCTTAGCTGAAGTCTTGGAACCTGCACCCCCATCCTCCACTGAAGAATGCAGGAGGGAGAAACAGGTATTCAGTCCCCACTCTCACATACATACAATACCTGTTTATCCACACACGAAACACATATGAAGTGCACTCATACCTTCACACACAACCCACCCATGTGCACACATACATAGGGTCATTCACACACACACACGCAAATGCACAGACTCACTCATGCCTTCTAACATATGGGGCACTCAACACATGCCCACATGAATGTGCTCACACACATGCATCCAGACATAACCACACACACACATATCCTTGCAGCCTATGTTCACACACATGCAGGTTTTGCACAGACTCATGTATTTTGCCCACTGTGGTACTTGTGTGGGTCCAAATGCATTTTAGGTCCTCTCTCACGCACTCCCCGTCATCTGTATTCATATCCACGTCAGCATGTACACTGCAGCTTGCGTGGGCTGATGTTTGTGAAATGCTGTCAGAAATAGTGCCAGGGACATTTTTATTTGGAATTTTTAAAAAATTGACATCTGCCTCCCTTAAAAGGCCACAAAGCCCAGCCCCATCCCTGCCGGCCTGGAAGTTTGTTTTTTAACACACAGGCCTTGGTGACTATGGGGCGCTTTAATTCAAGCCACATGGCCGACGTGCAGACTTTCCCCTGGCTCATGCGTTCTGCTCATTTGATGCCTGTTTACTCAGAAACTGCAGATCCAGTGGAAAAAACACCCCAGCCTGCTGTGGTGCCAATTAGCCTCTCTTCCCACGGTGGGCCAGCCTCCCTCCAGGAGGGGATGCACAGGGCGGACAGTGAGGTCCTCCGAGAGGCTGGCTCTGATGAATAGGGTTTTGGTTCCCTGGGGACTTGGCGGGTTATTTTGTAGAAAATTGAATTTCTTGGTAAGTTAGAAGATGTGCTAATGAGTACTAATGTGTGGCCAGGAGGGCTGAGGGTAGGTTCAGGCTCGGGCACCAGCTGGGTCAGCTCTACCTCTGCTCCTGGGAGCCTCAGCTCTAACCCACCTGCTGCCTCCTCCTGGCTCAGGTACATGTCTACCCGCCACTGTGCTATTTGCCCCTGGCACTGCCCTAGCTCATGTCCAGGCCGTCATAAATCTCTCGAGTCCACCGTAACCCTGAATTGCCCTCTCTCCCCTTGAGTCCATTGTAACCCTGAATTGCCCTCTCTACCTCTGTCAGTGCTGAGGCATTTGAGGCTACTTGAAGCTTGCAGAATTGGACTAGCTCATCCTGATGCTGAGTGTTGGAGTTTTTGTCTGGAAAGTTTTGTCATCAGACCCATGAATAACTCGTTTTCCAACTTCCTAAGATGTTTTAAGATGTCCCTCCAGTGAGACCAGGCCTGGTCATCCTCCACTAAGTCCCTGGCCCACCCCATCACCCCTCTTGGTGGTCCTTAGACAATGAGTTGTAGAAAGGCACATGCTGTGGTCCCTGCTACAAAATAAATGAGGGGGACACATGTCTATGTCCCACCCCTTACCAGGTCATTTCTCTGCCTCTCATGTGTTGGGATTAAAGACATACTCGGTTAACTGAGTGTAATGATGCACGGTTTCAATCCCAGCACTTGGGAGGCAGGGGCAGATAGATCTCTGTGGGTTTCTGTAGACTAGCCTGGTCTACAGAACAAATTCCAGGACAGCCAGGGCTACATAGTGAAACCTTGTCTCCCCTGCCCCCAAGCCAGGACAGTAAGTATTCATTTTTATGGAGCAATGTTATTATTATTATTATGTTTTTCAGGATTTGCTATGTGGGGGAGTACATGCAGTCACACATGTGTACATATGTGCATGTGTGCATGCATGTGTATGTGTTCATGTGATATATAGAGAGGGGCAGAGGGGGAGGGAAAGGGAGAGAGTGCATGTGGCCAGCAATCAAAGTCAGGTGTCCTCAATATTGCCCGGTACCTAATTTCACTGAACTTGGAGTTCACTACTTGCCTAAGGCCAATGAGCTCCAGGGATCTTCCTGTCTCTACTTCCCTGTGCTAGGATTCCAGGTGCACAGTCCCAGCACATGGCTCTTTACATGTGTGCTGGAGTTTGAACTCAGGTCCTCCTGCTTGCACACGTACCTTCCGACCTAGCCATCTCCCCAGCCCCTTACCATGCATTGTTTGAGTATTTTAGATGTATGTGTTTCTATGCAAAGCACACAGCAGTGGACGTTGGAAAGATGAGCAAGCTGAGGCTCAGAGAGGCAGAGCAACTCACCTGGCTCACACAGCCTCTACTTGCGGTGCTTTTGCCAGACCCCTACCCCTGTTCCTCAGCCAGTATCGGTTCTGCACAATCTACCCAGGCCATTACTGAAGTGTGAACAATAGGAAAGAAGTCTTTACTAGCCAGTCATGGCATGTCACCAGCCTGACTCACTGAAGAGGGTCATTTTCACCTCTGCCATGTGACATTGGGTAGACATTTTCTCTTTCTGCCTCTGTGGTCCATATCTATAAAATGTGTTCAGTACCCTCCCTCTAGAGATGTGAGATACGAGTTAATTTTTGTCCAACCCTTTAAGTAATTTTTCTGTAAGTGTCCAGCACAGGACAATCCATCCCCTTTGGACCACTGCCCAAGCTTGCTTTTGCATTAGTATCTGACCACCCTTGCCCTGCAGACATATACACAGCAAGATAGTAAGCACACCATGCCCTTTTCTAAAAAGCAGCTCTACAACTCACTCAACTCCCCACCTTGAATGTGGCTACTGGGTTTCAGGAGCAATGAGAGGATCCCCAAAAAAGAAAGAGTGGGGAGGCAATGGATGGTCAGACACAAAAACAAGTGTGGATGTGTTTTCGTCTGCAGGTGCAGTGCAGGCTGGGGTGGGGGCAGTAGCTGGAACAGCTAGCTTTTGGTAGCTAACAAGGGTTCATCCCCTGCAGGGAGAAGGTGCTGGACCCCAGGGTGGAGGCTAGTGGGACATGCACTCTCCTGGTTCCTGGGATCTCAGGGATGCCTCTCCTTTGCAGCCTCCATCCCTGAGCCTGTCTCCTGCCAACATTTATCTACAACAGCCTCACAGCTACTGCAGAGCAAACAAAGGCAGAGGTGCTGCTGTAGACAGTGCACCATGGCTGGGAAACAGGGGCTGTCTGTACCTTTCGATGCTGTCACCCCATTAATCTTGTACCTCTGCAGCCCTTCTGAAGAGCGCACTCACAGCGGCCCATTCATTACAGCTCTAATAACAGCAGCGGGCATGAAAGTGCCAGGCTGTGGAGGAGCTGGCCTCTGTAGCTGCACAAAGCCAATACTTTTTAAATACATTTACACAGTAATAAATAAAAGCGGTCTCAGTTTACCTCGGTATTAAACTCTATTTGCGCGTCAGAGTTAAGGGCCGCATTTGTGTCTTGCTATTCAAATTTATTCGTGTGCAGCTCTGAGCCCGACTGCATTTATTTCATCGTGTAGTAATGGTGGCTGAAGCTTAAGGGGCCTTTCATCACCAAGCTGCCCTCATTAAGGGCTCTGCTTCAGGCTCCTGGGCTCAATTCGGCCACCATGAAGACCACCCCCATTAACCAGAGGGAAGGGCAAGGCAAAGAACTGATAGGCTTCATTAGCTTCCCCTGGCAGCTGACTGGCCAGGAGCCAGGGGCTAGTAAGGTCCCTGTTCCCCAAACTCTGTCACAGAGAGATGATTCCCTAAAGGTATAGATGCATCTTCCACCCACCCTTCCCCCATATTGAGTCCCACAGGCATCACTAGAGCAGGCGAGGCTCTGGGATGGCAAGGATCTATTCAAGATCACTCTGACCTTGGATGGCTTGTTTCAAGGCATGTCAGTTTGGGAGCATTTTCACCATTGGAAGCAATTCAATGCAACTGCTGTGGGTGAGTCCCTCCCTCCACAGGCAGCTCAGAGTTCAAGGGGCTCCTCTGCTTCCCTCCAGAGGCTCTGGGATGAGGAAAAAGAACCTTGTCAATGTCCAAGCACAGTGTGGCAATAAATCTCTTGCCTGTAGCTTGTGGAGACACTGTCCAGAGACCTTCTGATGTCAGTGACCCAAAGCTCTACAACTTCAAAGCCTCGAGCATTGTCCTTGGGGTGAGGCCAAGTCAAGTAGGCACACGGTACCTGCTGGCCATGCCAGAAGACTTTCCTGGATGGGGTGGGGCTTTGTGGAGGTAATAAAAGCAAGGTTTGCATTTTTCTGTAGAGGAGGAGTGCATGTGCTTGTGGAGGTCAGAGGTCAACTTACAGCACCACTTGTACAGGAGCTCTCTACCTTGTTTTTCTAAAACAGTCTCTCCCTTGTACTTGAAGCTCTGTGGTTTCAACTATGCCAATTGCACACTGAGCCCCAGGGATATATATGCCTGTCTCTCCCTCCCCAGTGTTGGAATTAAGAGGTCATGCCACCATAACCTTTTCAAATGGGTTCTAGGGATCCCAATTCAGGACCTCAGGCTTGCACAGCAAGTACTTTAGTGACAGTAGGGGTTTGTGACATCAAAGGAAGAGCCTCAAGAAGGTGTCCTGAGAGTGCCTGGATCCCATTACCGGTGTCAAATGGTGGCATCTTATTTCCAAGCAAAATCTAGCTCTCAGCGTCCCATTCTCAAATTCACCTGGGGAGTTCTTCTTACCATGCCTCGTTTGTCCTGAGTCTAGGAGACATACTAGGAAGATGTTGCCTCCCCTGGAACAGCATAGTGCCAAGGAAACAGAAAGCCTGTCCCTACACTAGGAAAAGGGAGGCCGTACAGCTGGTCGGTCTTGCAGTTCAGAAACTCGATTCTGGTTCTTTGTCTCTATGAGGCAGAAACAGTATCAGTAATTATAGGACCTCTGAGGCAAATCTTGCAGGAGGAATTGAGGGCCCCTTTATATGCTTATGGGGTCATAGGATCCCCAAGGTCCTGCAGCTGGCAATAGCTCCAGATTTTGGCAGATGTGGTAGTCTTTCTTCGAGATTTTCTATGCATCTGGTTCCTAACCCTTCTCCATGGATCTCCTTCACATTCTGGGCACAGGGAATGAAGAATGACAGGTACCTGCAGGTGAGGGTTTTGACTCAGGCCTTGTGACCTCTGCTTGCCAAGCTTTGAGTAGGTCTTGTGACCTATAAAAGCCTGCTGGAGTCCATCATGAGCCTGCATCTCCTACCATTATTGCAAGACCTGGTGCAGTGATTTCTTAAGACAAAAGAGCCCAGGTGCTAGTCTCAGGTTGGTCAAGAATCCTACTTTTCTATCTTACATCTATGTCACTCTAGGCCAACTGTGTCACCTCTGTGAGCCTCACTGAAGAAAGGCTAAGAAATACACGCTTTACATACCACCCGGGGGCTTTGTAATGACTAGACACATAGGAGATGCTCAGTACTTAGCAAACAAGAGGTGTATGATATATGTACCATGGATGCAGGGATCTAGTTCTCTTCCTTCTTTAGCTCTTGAGCAGCTATGACGTTTATGAATCAGCTTTGTGTATCTGTCACAAAATACTCATGACATTAGTCTATAGAGAGAACCCTAATCTGGCTCATGATTTTGGTGCTTTCAGTCCATGATCGGTTGGTCCTATTGCTGCAAGCCTGTAGGGAAGCAGTTCATCATGGTGGGCCTCATGACACAGCAAGTTGTCTACCTCATAGTTAGGAGGCATGATTCCCTGCGAGGACATGGCCTCAATGACCCAGATCTTACTAGACCCCACATCTGAGAGGCTCCATTACCTCCCAGTTCACCCACTGGCTAACAGCAACAGAATTCTGTTGTGACCCAGCTATGCCAGTACGGGTGCTACCACCAATTGCATTGCCAGAGAGTCTATTGCTCAGATCTTGCCTCTTGCTGATAACAGGGCAGTAGGCAGAGCAGGCACATTCATAAGCTGGCCAACATTTACATCCAAGCTTCTTTCTCCATGTGTCTTGGAGATCAAAGTCCTGGCTTTCCCAGGTATTTTCCAAGTTCTAGGTGGTTACTGGAGCAAGTTTGGACAATGGGGCATGGATAATTTCCTTTTCCAATCTGCAGGGTGAGGAGGGGTACTTCTGGAAGAGATTTTTGTGGGGATAATTGATCTCTGGCCTGTCTTGACTGAGGACTTAATCAGGGTTGATCAGATCGTGCACTTTAAATAGGTGCAATTTGTTATACGTCACTTCCACCTTGGAGATGTTTCTAAACATTGCCAGGGGTTCCTGGGAGACATTGACTTTCTTAGCAAGAGCTGACTCCTCTATGAGAGGTAGCTGCACTGGCCTCTTCTCCTGCAGGGAGGCAGGTGGCTATCTGCAGCCTGGGTGGCCATTTAACTATCTCGAAGAACAAATGAGTCCTCATGGAGTGACTTCTAGACCCGCCCTGAAGTCACCTTCCTGATAGGAAGAAAATGAGCTGGATGCTGACATCCTTGTCAGCGAGGCCTCTAGCTCTTTGAAGCCTAAAGACTTCCTACATAAACCTGGGTGTTTGATCTGTATTTATTGGCTAAGCCACTAAGCTGGAAGGGAGGCCAGGTCTCCGTGGCTAGAGGCCAGGAAGGCTTTTCATGGCAAGAGTAGAAACGGTGCAGGAATGGGGTAGGAGGTCAGATTTTGCTAATTGTGGGCAGGGAAAGCATGGGGGCAAAAAGGACAGGAACAGGAGCCATAATAGCATGTTGTCTTGTTGTCTGGATAAACCCACTGCCCCGTGTGAAGTCAGCCTTTCCACGCTCCCTCCATCTTGGCTAATAAGCTACCTCATATTTTGTTCTCCTCCCCACATTATTTTCCCCCGGTGACAGAAAATTACAGCTGACAAGTGGCAATTGATCTCTCCACATTATTTTGAAGCAATTATATTGAAATGGGAAACAATGCTTCCAGGAAAACGGCCGATAGCAGACTAACACACAAAGCTTCCTCCAAGACAGATAGGCGAAGCCAATTTGTCCCACATCGAAACTGACCAGATTTTCTTCCCCTGAAATTACATTTAATTACTGCCTGGAAATCTTCAAAGCTAACTCTTGCTTCAACCCAAGGTGCAGAGGACATGCTAGAGTCCTTGGGTGCCCTCTAGAGGGTCTGGGGGCCCTGAGCTTGCCAGGATCCCTCCAACAGATAACCTTTGAATGCCATGTGCCAAGAAGGGAGTCTGTGGGCGAAGCACAAGTCAATTTCTTCAGAAGGCATGGTGGGACAACCCTCAAAACTCGAGGAGTTAACAGAGGAAAACATGTTCCCACGGCTCCCTAGTGTGGGTTTCAATGATCACCATTCTATATTGTTTGAATTTATACAAAGCTATGACTAAACTTCTATGATTAAACTGCTCTGATGAGATGTCAAAGCACCACTGCAGATTTATTTTTGTTTGTTTGTTTGTTTTTGAGACAGAGTCTTAAGTAAACCAGGATGCCCTTTGCCATGAACTTCTGATCCTCCTACCTCCGCCTTCCCAATGCTGGGATTATAAGCTTGCAGCACCACATGCAGTTTTTACGGTTGTGAGAATCAAACCCGGAGTCTCATGCATATAGGCAAGTTACCACCTGAACAGCTCCAGCCCTCATTGCAGATTTAAACATGAGGCTTAAAGGTGGCAAAGTGAATGTGCCGCACTAACTCAGTGGCATAACCCTGCCTTTGCCATTGTGCAGATTGACACCTGCAATCCATATAGGATGACAGGTGGCACGGCACAGCCCCACTGTGAATTTTTCCTGTTTCTCCTGTGACAGTGGGATTTGACAATGTCCCATTAAATCTCTCCCCTGGCACTTCAACAGCATCCATCCATGCATGTGCTGTCGTGCCATTAGGGTCTTACCTGATGAGAGCCAACATGGCTGGACTTGCCCTTGTCTGTATGCCTGTGGCATGCTTGTAAGACCAGTGGGATGTCTGATCATGTGACTACTGTGAGGAAAAGTTGCGACTAGTCTCAGTCTTCATCTTCTGTTGTTCATTGGCATCTCATAAGTAGTATGAAGACTGTCTGTACTCAGGGCCCACCTCAGACCCACAAATGTCTGAATCCAAGGTGTAGTAGTGTGGAGAAAGCATGATCTAAGTCAGCCTTGCAAACATGAGATTGCATCAGAAGTCTGTGGTAAATGTGGAAGGGCCAAACACAGATGACTCACCCCTGTCTGATGGGTCATGAGTGGGCACAGAAAGCATCAAATCCCACAGATGCCCTGCTGTTCCTGCTCAAGAGACTCCATTTCAGGAGCCAACAACCCCAATGATAGGTATATTTAGAGAGTACATAGATGAGCCTCAGTAGGAGACATGCCCATAGGATAGACTCAGCCTGAGACTCAGATCCTCTGTCTCCCCACTTGCTATCTGTGGTCTTTGGTCAATAACCACTCCATATGAATCGCAGTCTTTCGTGAGTATACTGTCCATCTTAGAGAGGAGCTCAGAAGGCACAAGGTAGAAGTCAGGTTTTGCTAAATGATCAGATGGCTTGGCTTCAAGTCTAGTTGTACTGCCTGACTGCTGTGTGGGCCCAGCTAAGGCCTTTATCAGCATCTTGAAGATGAGGATAAGGCTAATGAATCATGGCCGGCTATGGACTTTGAACATATGCTAACACTCCTTATAAGCTCCAAAACCGTGACTGATTTGCTGTGTAAATTGAAACTTAAGTCTAGGATAAGGACACCTGGGAAAAATCCCCCAAGAAAAGCAGCCACATGTCCATCTCTTCTGTCCATACCAGGATTTCCTGAAAGCCACCCTATGGGAAACAAGCTCTTGTGTGTACAAGGCTGAAAGATGATCTGAATTCCCAAGATGGATGCTAGTGGGTGGTCCAAAGGAGAGGATCTTTTCACTCTCCCAGCACTCACGCTAAGGGAAGCAAGTTGAATGACTGCCTTTCTGAGAAAGCTCGGCATTCCGTCAGCAGTCCAGATGTCAGGGGAAAATACAATTGAGGGAAAAGGGAAAGAAGGTAGGGCAGTGCATTAGTGTGTTCTTGACTCTGTGATAAAACACCATGATCAAAGGCAACTTGAGGAAGGAAAGATTTGTTTCATTGAGGGAAATCAGGACAGGGGCTCAAGCAGGGCAGGAACCTGGAGGCAGGAACTGGAGCAGAGAATATAGAGGAACTCTGCTTACTGAATGGATCTCTGTGGCCTGCTCATCTTGTTTTTTTTTATACACTCCAGGACTCTCTGCCTAAGGGTGGCACTGCCCATAGTGGACTGAACCCTCCCACATCAATCATTCATCAAGAAAATGGCCTGCAGGCCAATCCATTGGAGGCATTTTCTCAACTGAGGTTCCTTCTTTCCAGATGATCCTAGCTGTGTCAAGTTGCCAAAACAACTAATCAGGATAGTCAGGAATAGAAAGTCTTCCCGGGACAGACCACCTGGCACAGACCACCCGGCACACCCTTCTCTGTGCTTCAGCTGCCCCTTGCCATCTCTGTCCCAGCCCTCAGCCAAGATGGTGACGGTAAGATCAGCTTGCTGTCACAAAACCCACAGGCACATTGAAGACAGACAGCTCTTCACTGTGGTAGCTGTCACTCCGATCCTGTCCTTGAACCTAATCTGTGTGACTGATGTCGTTCAGGTTGAAGGAATACCTGAATGAAGGAGACATCAAAGTGAGAGACAGAGATAGTCCTGCAGAGCTTGGCTATTTCTCAGCTACAGTCTGGCCCTGCGACAGTGGGGAGATAGCCAAGGGGAAGGAGTTTGATGAGGAAACCAAGAAGTTTGGAAAACCGAACCATTGAGTAACATGACAGAAGATGAATTGGTGGGGGTTGGGAGTGTGGGGGAGGGGAGGAGGAACAGTTTAAAGCAACCATGTGAGTTGACAGGTTTAGGAATTAGTAACAACCTCAAAGCAGAGAGATGAAAAGGAAAAAAAAAAAGGATTTGAAGGAGTTTGGATAACTCAGTGAGGAAGAGTTCAGTGGCTCACATTGCAGGAAGATCTTTCGTCAGATCTAGGAGGAGAGAGAGAGGAGAGGGGAATTGGGTGTGTGTGTTTGTGTCTACAGAGAGTTTCTGCCAGAAATCCCTCAACACCACCACCCCTATCAGAACGGGAAAGGGCCAGCCCACCCACACTCCTGTTTGTCTTATTCTGCTTGTCAGAAACCAATGGCCACATAGATAAAACTCTCAGATCTGAAGCAGAAAAGAGGGAGACCGTTTGTTCTGGGCCTCACGTCATTAAGTCTTAGAGCAAATGGCCTTATTTTGCTTCCCTTCAACTTCTCACCTTGAAAGCCTCAAAATAAAGATTATAAACTGTTCAGGAATAGTCACTCTCTCACCAGAGCATGAGAAGCAGAGACCATGAGTCCCTGTGTTCTAAGGGGCCAATGCAGTAGCCATACAAACTGGCCAGGGGCTCTGGTTAAATGAGACACCTCATTTAATCTGTTGGAAGCTGTTGGATTGTCAATGGCATTCCGGGGCTGAGGATTCCTATGTAGACAGAGTAAGTTCTGTACAGAACAAAACAGGGACTTCTGTTCAAGGCCTGTATGGATAAAGTGGTCAATAAGACCTCTAGTGCCCATGGGATGACTCCATGATGGCTTGACTCTTTGGTTTGTGTGTAACACACTTCAAAAAGCGGCCTCTACTGGTGACATGGGATACTGCAGCCCAACTTGAGTAGCTGTAGTAATACAATCAGAATTTGTTAAGGAGGGCTTCCTATGGTATCAACATGCTGTCATGGAAGTACTTGATTGGATATGAAAAGGAAATTCAAATTCTAAAGGGCCGTGGTAGAGCAATTTGAGTGAGGTGTACACTGAAGCCTACATGATTCCAGAAAGGTGGTAGCCCATATGTTGTATACAACTACCACACCCTCCTGGTTACACAAAGATTAGGCTCTAGCAGAACCCTTATTTTACAAAGTATCTTTGATAAACTGCCATGAGACGTGCATCTGACTTGGAAGTGAAACTGAAGGGGAAATGAGCCTCTTGATGTATTATCACATGATCATATTGTAGGTCTCCTGTGGGAGTCACAGTGTTCAGAGTAAGTTCCAAGGGAAGGAAGACTTGCCTGTGGAGGTGGATTAAACTTTCCAAACAGAGTGAAGCCTAAAGCATAAGCCTGCAGTTGTAGTACCCAGTGGGCAGAGGCAGGTGACTCTCCCCACAAATTTGAGGACAAGCCTGGTCTACAGAGAGGTACTCAGTCTCAAAACATTTTCTTTTTCAGTCAGAAAGATGAGTCTGGGAATGCGTAGAAATGATGCATCAGGACCGGGAGGGCCTCAAGGCCATTCCTTTCACTTGCATTCCTCAGTTCACGCGGTAAGCTGAGATCACAGGTGAGTGTGATTGTTTCCGTGGCCCTTAGTAAGAGGAAAAAATAGTCACATACAGGATGCCAGCCCAGGGGCTACCTAGGATGATAGCTGACTCCCTATTTCCTACAGATGTACCATCTAAGGATCTTTCTTGTAACTTCTTTAAGAGGTTATTTTATGATGGAAATGGCATAAATTTTTCTCTGCACTGTCTCAAAGATGATAGCATCCTCCATACCTCGAGAAGAGATCCTCACTCTCTTTTTGCAAGTATGGTTAAGGTCAAAACATCATATCTTTCAAATCGTATGAATCCAGGTGACAGTGTTCACGTGACAAGTGGAAGACCAAGCTCATGAGAGCGGGGAAGTCACTCTGGGACGCTTTGAGCATCCTCTAGCAGGAGCACTCTTGTGCCCAGCTTCAGTGCCCTTCAGGAGACAATTAGAGTCATCTTAAGGAAGGCTGACTTAGGGGCACCGAGCCTCAGTGGACTCAAGAGTGCCTTCACTCCAGCATCCCTTATGTGCCTCATAATGGATCCTTTCTTTAAACATTACACCCCTCAATTAGCTCATAATTGCTGTCCATGCCCTATGAATTATGCATTGTGTGAGGCAAATACAGGTTCCCAGGCACTGGACAAATCACAAGCTGTTGAAGAAGCTGAGGTAATTACCAAAACAATCCTGGGACCCTGGGGAAGGAGATGCATTTCCTGCCTATCCTCCCTGCCTTCTTCCATGTATGGCTGGGGTTCGTCCCCCACCCCACCTGACTTCAATCAGTAATCTCTGGGTTCAGATCCTGTACCCCTTTCCCAGGAAGATGCTGATGTTCACTCTGCCTCAGTATTCTTACTGCTTACAGCCTTGCCAGCCCTTTGCCTCCTTTTCTGGGTAGTGCATCCTTAGTTTGAAGCATCTGCCCCCTCTGGAGTTTGTGGGTTTCGTAGGGCTGGGTTTTGGGTAAGGATCACCCTTGTGGCAAAACAGAGATGGTGGCTTGTTCATCAAGTGACAAATGTCATGACAGTGGATGGCTTAAAGCTAATTTTTTTTTTTTTGAAAAAAAGGACAAAGAGGGCACTTGGGAAGCACTCTGCATTAATTACAAGGGAATTTACATTTATTGAAACTTCTTCTCAAAACCTTTAAGAGAGTGTTAATATATATATTCAAAAGGCATTAAAATAGCAGACTTTCCCTTATGCTCAAGTTCACCCATGCTGGTTCTCCATCATCTACCCTTCCATGCAAGTGTCTTGAATTATTTGGTTAATGCTATACATACACACATGTGCACACATGGTAGTCTTATATTGAGTTGATGATAAGCAGAGGATAACTGTCTTTCTATGGTTCCCACCATTGTTCCTAGATGTTCATTTGAAGACTAACGAATCACTACAATTATCCTTCTATCCGACAACTTGAATAAGGTTTCTTTAGATTTTTGCATTCAAGTCTTTAGTTCTTACAAGTTTATTCAGCTTAAAGGAATAAATGTTTATCTCTAGATTCTATGTATTTTGATCTCTGTGTGTCTATTTGTCTCTTCCTCCCTCCTCCCTCTCTCCCTCCCTTCCTGCCTCCCTTCCTCCCTCCCTCCCTCCCTTCCTCCCTCCCTCCCTCCATTCCTTCCTCCTTTACTTCCTCCCTCCTTCCCTTTCTTCCTTCCTTTGGTTTTCTCCCGATGTCTAGTACATGCTAGGTAAGGACTCTAGCACTGAGCTATATCCTTGCAACATTTTTTGTTATTAATTTTGAAACAGTTTTAGTAGTTTCCCAGGCTGACCTTGAGCTCACCCCTAGCTCAGGTTGCTCTTGAACTTGTGACTCTCCAGACCTTCAAGACCCTCTGACTTCATCTCACACATCTTTTTCATGTGATTCATATTGAACTGATTGCTATGCCAGGCTTTTAATATTTTGGCCATTCATCTAGTTACTCTTTAAATGTTTATTTAGGGCTACTATGTGCCATTGCACTGGGCCAGAAACTGGAGTTGCCAAAGAGAAATCGTGGTCCTTGCTTTTTAAGTAGCTCACGATCTTTCAGAAGGCCATCGTAGCCTGAGCTGATGATCTGAACTCAGGGCTCAGCATGGCAAACAAAAGACCAAGGACTGAGCTTAAACCTTAGCATCTCCACTTCCAGAACTTCATAATCACTGCAGATCTCAGTTTCTTTATCTGTAAAATGGGAGGAAGTGAGAATACAAGTGGGCCACGTTATGAACATTCTCTTCATAGAATTTTAGAATCCATTTGTACTTTTCAAAAGTCAGCCATGCATTGGTTTGAAATTTTACTAAGATACAAATTCCAACCAAGTGGGTACCATTTTGAAATTAATACTGCTACTTTCTTCACAGAACAAAAGATAAAACTGAGCAAATTACCTTTGATATCAAAAGGTCAATTATTTGTAGGTTACAAATCCTCCCTCCTGTGGTCTTTGGCAGGAAACATGACTGAGTCTCTGGGAGTGGAAAGAAGAGGATGGGAGGACCTTATCTAGTGTCTTGGAGTCAGTAGGGAGCTGAGGTCAGGTAATGGGAGGAAGGCTCAAATTTAAATGAAGAGAAAGGTTAAAGTTGCTAGCAAAGGAGCTGGACTTCAGTGAGGGCCCAGGTGAACAAGGCTACTTCACATAACAGTTTTTTCCTTTACTTATTCAACAAAACATTCTTCAGCACCAGACTGGACAGGTGCTGGTCACAAAGTGTGATCCCTCTCCTTGGGAGGTTTGTGATCTAGTAGGAGGATCAGGCATTTCAAAAACCTAAAGGTGGGTGACAACTGCTGGCAGATTAGTCAAGGTGGCCATAGAAGCAGACCTGGCCTGCAGTTAGGAAGGCGGATCTGAGATACAGGCAAGGAGTGAGGGAGTATCTACACAGACATGGAACGGATAAACTTGATGGAGCTAAGGAACAACATGAGCTGACTGTAGGAATCGTGACTCACCAGTATTTACCAGCTTTTGGGAAAAAAAGGAGAAGGAAGATTGAACCAGAAAAGCAACCACACTTTGTGTTCATGCATAAGAGGGTTTTTTATACAAATAAACAGAGAGCACTGAGATTCTCGAGTGTCGAGATTTCAGAAGCGGCGTCAGTGGTGTTAACTTCTTCTAGAAGGGCTTGCACGGGAGCCTAGGCTCTTGCTTTTCATGAGTAAACCATGTGTGAGCTTTAAGAGCTCCTGGAAGCAGAAGCTGAGCATGAGCATCAGTCAGTCTTAATCAGGCTGTCTCCAGCCCTTGCTTCTGACCCCTGAGTCTTCCTGAGGACTGCTGGTGCTCTGCCCAGTGAGAACCCGTGAACTACAGCCATTTCTGTTCCACTAGGACCCTCAACAAATGCCTCTATGTGTTATGTTGGGAGAAAAAAGGGGATTGACAATTCAGCAAGTCTGGGAAAGAGATTAAATTACTACTTTGACTTTTATTGTATGCCTTATTGGAGAGTTTGGTGTTCATAACATGCATTGTAAATCTCTAACTGGGAACACAATTAGGAATATTTTTCAAACACATTTGATACAAAAACATGCTTTTCCTGGGAATCCTGGGCAAATGTGTTTCAGAGTTTGTTTTTAGTAACTGCTACTTAAGTAAGTACCTTAAGTCTGGAACTTCAACAATGAACTGGATTGTAGAGGTCACTTTGTCCAAACCTTCCATGCAACAGAAGACTGTGACTAAATCCCAGTGACCTTAATCCACCTTCCAGGTGTCATTGCGGACACACCTCTTCCACCAGATACTGTGATGCTGTAGGACAGAAAAGTGGCACCAAGAATTATGATGTCCCTGCGCACCATGGTGTGACCGACAGCCAGTTCCAGCTCTGGTCCTCAGTTTCAAGGTGTGTTCAACAAGTACTAAGCATCTGTGGTGCTGAGGACTCAGTACTACCTGACAAGTACCTGGCACACCAGAATCACATAGAAGAGTTGTCAGCTAGCTAGTGTCCCACCCCAAGAAACATGCACCCTGCCTTATACAACTAATTATATGCAAATGTTCTTTGTAGGATATGCAAATACTCATGGCATTTTCTATAGTGTTGGGTTTTAGTCTCATTTCTAAGGAGACATACTGAACTTAAGGGCCAGGAGAAACATTCTATTCTACCCTGCTGGTGCACCAATCTCCCAGCAAGCTCTTTGATTGTATGACCTGGTGTTAATTTCATTAAGAACAAATTCTGAACCCAGGCTTCAGAATTAGAACACTGCATATTTATGAGTGGGGTGTGTGGGGTGTGTGTGGGGTGTGTGTGTGTGTGTGTGTGTGTATGTGTGTGTGTGTGTATGTGTGAGCATGCACATGGAGGCCAGAGATCAATGCTGGGTATCTTCTGCAATCCTTTCCCATCATATATTCTTGAGGCAGGGTCTCTCACTGTACTTGCAGCTCACTGCTTCCACTATACAGACTGATCAACAAATTCCTGGGATTCTCCTGTCTGCCTCTTCAGAGCTGGGCTCTTGGAGGCATGCACCACTGTATCTAGCTTTTCTGTGAGGTCTGAGGCTGAAACTCAGTTCTTCCCACTTGTATGGAGGCTCTTTACAGATTGAGCCATTACACTGGACTCCCCTTCACATTTTAGAGAAATGGGTGCAGGCTCCATGAGGAGAGGCAGTGTACTAAAGTTCTTATGAGGCTCAGGTCTCATCTGAGAGAGGCTGGATCCTTCCAGCTTCCCTTCCACCAGTGACCCTTCAACACTTTTCTTGGATGTTGAGACCCAACATGATAAAGTGTTTTATTGTGGAGTCATTATGTCTTGGTAATCCTAGGAAACTCCCAAAGACTTTTGTCTCCTCAGTGGTCTGGGAAGATGTTGTTTGCTGAAGAGGAAAAAAAGTAAACCATCAACCATCAGGGTGAGCTCAGTCCATGCTGGGCTCGTTATTTCACAAGCAGTCAGGAAGGAAGAGAAAATGCTGGACTCCAAGAGCTAGCCTCCTTCTGCCTCCTTCCCTGGGGGAGCAGGTGCCAGACCACAGCCCTGACAGTTATGCAAATCAGATATACAGACTGTAAAAACAACAACAAAGGGCACTAAAACTCTCTGAACATGCATTTTAGCCAGCGGTGAGTGAGGACTGAGAACGGCAAGCCTTGATCTCCCTCTCTAGTCCTGATCCATGGAACAACTTGGGGACCAATATAGATGGGACAAGGGCAGACTGTCACTATGGCTCTGGGGTCTCCTGTTCCTCCTGCTCCCTGCAGGTATGTTTGCTTGTGTCGTATGTGTAGGTGGGTATGTCTTCCAGTAGGTCTCAGGTTCTACCTCCAACTGACCTGAGGACTTCAGGCAACCCACTGGGTTAAAGCTGTGCCAGAATTAACACAGGCATCGTTGAGTGATGCACCTAGCCTATTGGGTGGATTGGAAAATGCCCTAACTACCTCACGTCTGTGGTTATACCACAGAAATTGGCCAGTGGTGGCCTTCTCAGAGCTCAAATGATTCTATTGCCACCCAAAGAATACCTAAAAAGTGTTTGATAAAATCTTAAGTTGAGAGAAGACCCCAGCAGAAGCAGCCAGCGTGGGCCTTAGTTAGCATCTGGACCATCCTTGATGTTACAGACAGATAAAGAAAATGGTGCAGGAGGCTTGCACGAAGATGCACAGTTAATATCAGGGTAGATTAGAAATACAAGTTCTTTCTGGCCGCTGGAGTGGCAGCCCGGGGCTAGCCAACCTAGGCTAAGCTTATTCTATGCAGCAGCTGGGAAGGGGCACTCTGCCACACAGTGGGGGTCAGAGAATGCTCTGGCATTAATTCCTCACTTTGAACCCTCAAGAAAACCAAAATAATATGGAAGGTTGGGAGTCTCTGCCTTCATCTTGTATTTATATCCTTTCCTCCAGGTTCCTTGCCTGGCCTGTTTAAGGGCACAGTCAAGTTGATGACTGGACGTTCCCTTCTCTGCCTTCAAGTCTGAAGGAACAAAGAGCGATTGAGCCACCTTACTGTCAGCTTTCTCAGGAGCCTCTCCATACCCATTGTCCTAAATTTAGGGTCAAGTTGGATGGGAAGGAAAAACCTCTCAACAGGCCACCTCACCATGATGTCAACTTAAAGCTACAGCCATCATTTCATGGGAACCAGCTTGTCCCCTTGAGCCATAAGGTCTTCTATAAACCTGAGATAAGATCAGCCAGACTACACTTTGACACCTAATTCTGAATACCCCTCGCCACACATAGACACTTCAATTGCCATATTCCAATCCAGAGGTTGTTAGTACCCCAGAGATGGACTTGGGGACCACTGAGACATATCCCTTGTGGCTGCATTGATTACATTTCTCTTACTCATCATCTCTTAGATCTTTAGCTATTATTGTACTGGGGCTCTGGTGACCAGGCCCCCAGTTCATTAGGATTTGGCTGCTGGGTCTTGGCCCTAAAACTCTACTTATAACATCCCTTCCCTTGACTAGGAGGTGACTAGGCACATACAGACCAAGGCTGGAAACTTGGCCCTGGTCTCCTGTGTTTTTGCAACAGCCTTCATCAGTGTTGTGGTTCAAGATGAAGGCTGATAATGTTCTTCTAAAACTGGTCTGTGAGTTTGTTACCTAGCCTTCAGAGAGATCACTGGTGGAGCAGTTTCTATAGGAGTGGAATTAAGAGGAGAGAAAAGGGCATTTTAAAACAGAGAAGTGAACCCGCTCACCTTTTCAGACATTTATTAAGCACCTACTAGGTGCCAGGCAGCAGAGAGTCACCATCCCAGACAGCCAATCAGGACCATCTTACCCAGCCTTCCTCCTGGATGTCAGCTGTCCAATTCTGGGCTTTGTGCTGGCTCTCTTTCTTCCTCTCTCTCTCTCTCTTTCTTTCTTAAGCCACCAACAAGACTCTGACCTCTCTGGGAACACACAATGCAGGCAGTCACTCATGCATTAACAACCACCGGGCCCCAAAGGTCGTTTCTATGACAACCCCGGGGTCCTTAATGACCCTGGCAGGCCAATGATTTTGTTTTGTTTGAGAGTGAAGGAATAATAAGTCAGGCTGGCTGGCTCAGGCGCTCACTCACTCCTCTCCCCCTTGGCCCCCTCTCCACCAAGCTGATATACTGTTCATTATCTGACTGCTGCACCAGCCCCAGAGACAGCGGCAGCTAGCTCTGAAAGACAAGAGCCTGACTGCAGACAAAGAGCTCTAAAGGACCAGAGTGTGCCTCGCAGCCAGGGCTACCCAGCTTCATTAATTCCGTGGCCAGCTGGGAAGTACGAACCTGGACTCTGGGGTCCTCAACTCCTGGAGTCCAGGGGTTGTTCAGGTGAACCCCAAGTCCTTGTACAGGGTCCTGCCGGGAGACCTTTCTATCAGGAGGTGTGCCTGATTTACAGACAGCTAGCGCTGCTCAGGTAGCAAGACCTATCATTTTAATGATGAGATGAATAAGGCGATTGATGAGCAGTCCCACTAGCCTCCGTGTGGAGGTTCAGTAACTGAGGAGGCTGGGCCTGACTGCGAAGACAAAGGCAGCTGCCAGGTTCGCTGCTGACTCTTGTCCGGGTCCCGGGGCGGGGCCCTGCCCCCTTGCTTCCCCAGTTCCGGGTCTCTTCTTCTACCTTGAGACACTTCCTGGGGAGGAGGCTTTCAATGTCTTCTGATCTTGGGGCAAACAGGCCTCCAGCTTGTCACATTAATTTTCAAACGCGACGTTCGGCAGTCTGGGATTTTGCTAGCAGTCACTTGGAATGATTTTTTTTTTGTTGTGTGTGCACAGCTAAAATCCCCAAGAATAAGTCATTATCCTCTAACAGGGAGAAAAAAAAATATCAGCTCCTACTGGCTGCCCCATGGCCCAATCAGCTGACTCATTCTCCAGGCTTTCCCTGAAGTAATTAGCGTTTTCATTTTTCCCAACCTGCCTATTAGATAAACTTCAGGTTCTCCTTCAGTTGAAGCACATTTTTTTGAGTTGATGTGCCTCAGCCCCTTCCTAAGGAACAATAGAAGGCACTGGGAGGAGAGGAGGACAAAGAGATGGGCGATTTGGTCTTCTATGCTCCTACTTGGATGGTTTCATACCATAGAAATGACTCTAGGACAGCGTGCTACGTTCAGGGTCCCCTGGTGAGGGAGGAGTCCAGCATCCCGCTACTAACTCTGGCGCGGGTTGGGCAAAAGATATTTGGTCTTTAGAGGGCAATTTCTAAGCACCCAAAGGTTCAGAGGTATTGTGATAGCTAGCTTTAGTTGTCAACTGGACATGACCTAGACTTATCTGGGAAGAGAGTTTCTGTGAGGGTTGGTCTACATTGAGTCAGACTATGGGTGTGTCTGTGGGGACTGTCTTAACTAAGCTAACTGATGTGGGAAGACCCAGACCACCAAGAGGGTACCATTCCCTAGGCAGGGGTTCCTGAACTGTGTAAGAGTGGAGAGATGGGGCTGAGCACAAGCAAGCAAGCATACGAATGAGCATGCCTACATCCATGTCTCCTTGGCCTTGACTGGATGTGGGGTGACTGGTTTCATGTTCCTGCCTTGATGACACCATTCCCCTAATGATGCACTGTAACCTGGAATTATAAGCAGAATAGACTCTTTCTTGCCTGAGTTGTATTTTCGTTAGGATATTTGACTACGGCCAGAGAAATGTAGCCAGGATGAATGTGGTGTAGATCAGCAGCACCTGCATCCCAGCGCACACCCTCTCTTCGTCTTGTCTCCTTTGTCCACTGAGGGCTAACTGAAGGGCAGGAATGGGTTGTTCTGGGAGAATGGAGAGCCTGTGAGTGCATCAGTGAGGAGGTGGAGTTAGCCTGGGGCTGAGTTCTTTGCCGAATGGATAGAAGGCTTCTCCATGTTTGAGGTGGGCTATTGTATACATGCTCTTGCGTAGCTTCTCTTCTGCTTGGCAGATGCAACCACTGAAACTCCAGGGGTGCTTAAAAGAAGATAGAACACGGAATCCTTTCAACATCAACATTTTAGAGTTTTCAAATATGGTCAACTAATTCTAATGTTCTAGGACTTGTTTCTAGCTAAACAAACAAACAAAAATGATAACACCTTTCCAGAAGATTCCAGGGACCATCTATTCATGTTCTGTGCTAGAGGCTCTTGTGTGGATGACCTGTGGCTGGATAATAACTTTGACCCTCCTTGTAAGTTCTTGGAAATGATGCACAGGACCTAACCTGCACTCCTATGTCATATACAGGCAGTCCCGTACATGCTAAGGAAATGACAACTTGGAGCCAAATGCTCAGGATTGTGACATTGGCTGGGATGTTCTGTGGCATTCTTCCTAAGTACAGCTTGCTCATTGTACCTCCCTGTATACCTTTGTTGCATCACAGAGTGTAATGAAGGGTCCTGGAGTGTAGGAGATCACGTGCACATCCTATGGGTGTGACACCTGCCTGCTCCAAAGCTCTCCCTTGGGTGGAAGAGGGTTCTGCTGTCCAGAGCAGGAGGAGGAGGGACTTTTCCTCTTCTCACAGTACAAGTGAGCTTTTCCACTCTAGCATTCTAGGATCCACATTCACTGGTACGATTGGTCGCACTTCTCTCCTGACACCTAGGTCTCCAGTGATCCCCCATCTGACAGTAGCACAGCTTGAGTCCCCGTCGTTCTAAAACCTTTGATTTCCTTGTGGATTTCTTCCTTTGCTCACATTCTAGGTGTTACTGTGTCCACAGCTCTGTTTTCTGCTGACAGTGAGTTCCTCAGACCCTCAAGTTCACTTACCTTCATCTCTCTGACAGAAGGACACCTCGCCAACTGTAATGGTGTCACTTTGGGTTCAGGAAATCTGGAAGGACTATTTCATCATTGTCCCAAAGTTACTCTATTCTACTATGAATGACCTCATCCCTTGAGCTTAAATTGGGCAGCAGCCTTGAATGTCAGAAAGGAACAGTCTTGGGTGCAATGCTAACTAATCCTTCCAAGTACACGTCCTCACCCCAAGGTGGGACTGCTTAGCAGTGAATGGTTTAGAAGCTGGCAGTAGTAAAATGATTTGGAGAGTGTACCTTGTCACGACTACACCTATTTCCCACTCTTCTCCCCCATCCAATGCCTACAGAATTCAGTGGATCTGCACTTCTGGCTCTCTCTTGCCACCTCCTCTTCCCCGTTGCTCTGGGCTGCACCCTAGTTGTTGTAGCTGCTGTAATCCCCCTATATTGCTACAGCCACCCCCCCCCCAGTTGAGCCTCTCCCAGCACCCCTTGGTCTTTCTGCCAAAGCACAAGACTCAATGAGACTTGTTAAAACCCAGTAACATGGGCCGAGACCTTTGTTTGTACTCCGACCTTCACCGTCTTTTATGGCATGAGCCCTGTGGGCCTCATGCTTGCTTTCCTATTGCCCAACAGTCCCTGGTATTTCCTTAAGCTGGAATGTTCCCCCACTATGAATCTCCCTTAAACCTAAATGTTTCCAGATGTTTCCAGGCTCAGTCAGGGTCGCTGCCTTCTGCAACCAGTTCTAGCTCGGCAGCTGACAGGCTGTCTCTTCCATCATCAGAACCCCTGTGTTCCCTGCCCCCCCATGACAAGATTATGCAGGCTGCTGCAGCAAATATCACAGTGATAGGGGGTGGGGAGCTCCCATGTAAGATACCAATTTCCTCACTATCCTGGCACTTAGAAGTCCAAGATCAAGGTTCTGATTAGTTCAGCTCCTGGATCATCATTGTGATTTGATAACCTTTCTTTGGTGTGTTCTGAGGGAGGAGGCTGTGGAGAACTTTCTCAAGTTCACTAAGGCTATGGAACTAGAGCCTCCACATTTATGATCTCTTTTAATCCTGGTTCCTTAGAGGCTTTGTCTCCAAACACAGCTCCATTGAAGGCTAGGGCTTCAACAACTCTCTTTTTCTGAGGGTAAGTAAGAGCAGGGACGCAGACTTTCACTCTGAAACAGATAACCTGGCCTGGTTGGTTATAAATACATCTCTCAATGTCTTGAGCCCAAGGTAGGCAAGATCTCTGTCTCTAAGCTCTGTCCCCCAGACCCCAGGCACACATCTTATTTTCTCATCTAAGCCAGAAACATTCCTAGGACAGAGTGTGCACCTTTATTTTTATGATCCCTCTGAGTGATAGGTGCCTAGCTAATATTTGTGATATTTGTGAGCTTACAAATATGGTGCTCACTCCACTTTATCACCAGAGTTCCATTGTGACCTGAAACAGCCCTGGGACTTTACCCATGTTCTCCCTCTACCCAAGTCTGCTACTTTCTGCCTGGGACACCCGAGGGAGCTTATTCGATGCTTCTGTTAGTCTACTGAGGTCTGGTAGAGACGTCCACCTGATTACTGCGCATGTGTACTAACAGAGTTCAAGTCCCAGCTTCCTAACACCCCTCTCATGGGGACTGTTTATGTACTACTGGCCCACTCCAGGTTTAGGGAACTTAACCATATTGCCACTTCCAGGCACCGTCCCCAAGTGAGTTTCTAGAGGGCAGAGACTATTTTTGTTCCCCATCCCCAGCCTCTGATGTGTTGCTTGATGGCCAATGATAGCACAATTAAATAGGATTGAAAGGAGGAACAAATAAAACCAGTAACTTTCAACAGCCTCTACCACTCCAACACCTGAGATGGGGATTTAAAAGTAAATGTCGTGATGATTCAGGCTTTACAGGCATGCTCACAGCACAGTCCCTTCTCAGAGGCTCCATAACAGGGTGACGAGATCAGTCTACAAAGGAGATAGAAGGCCAGACATCGGGGCTCTATGTCAAGCTCTCTATTTAATTTGAAAAGGGAATATCTGTACGACAGTAGTTTCTCACTATTCACTAGAAATATGTCACAAAACATCACCGATACTCAGTCGCAGCTCCTTCAACTACAGCATGTGGTTTCCATGTAAGGGAATGCAGAAAAGCAGATAGGAAGCCATTAGATCACAGAGAATTTTACCAGGATGATGGAGGAGTGCTCTGATCAGTGGTAGAGCCCAGGAGTCTTATAGAGAACTGGACATGTGTTCCCCAGAAATATGTGCAGCAATTATAAAAGCTCAAAAATAATTTTCCCCATTTTACAGCTTAAAAAATTGAGACCCAAAGAAGACATGTAACCTGTATCATCCACTATAGAATGTACACACACACACACACACACACACACACACACACACACCAGTAACTAATAGGCCTTTTTTTTTATAAGAATTCCAGTAGCAATACTGGAAAGTCGGTATGTAAATGAGGTTCTGCTATCAAACACCATTGGGTACCTGTTTAGTAAAGATTTCAGCTATGGGGCTTACACACGAGGGTTCAAAGTGGTCCATTTAAACGAGTCCCTTAGTGGTGTAAGGGGCACAGTCGACATTCTGAGGCTGGAACCTCCATCCCTTCTCCAGAGAGCAATGACTCCATCTTATTTCTCTTCCTTCATCTCCTGCTCAGCACAAGTCTCTGCAGGGTGAATTTTCAGGAAGAACCCCAAGATGAAGCCTGTCCCATCACTAAAGGACACAAAGCAGTTAAGGGATAACTTTGTTTTCCATGTGTCAACTCCATTCTGGTTGTTCACACCCACCTCCTCCATTGACACCATCAGACTACAGGTCCCCCCCAACTCCTGCCTCCAGTTCCACAGCTGTCCTGTGACCTCACAGAGGGTGACCCAGAGGATCATTCTTCACTTCTCTCTGTCTCTCTCTGTCTCTGTTTGTCTGTCTCTCTTTCTCCCTCTCCCTCTCTCTTTCCCTTTCTCTCCCTCTCTCTCTTTCTCCCTCTCTCTCCCTCTCTCCCTCTCTCTCTCCCTCTCTCTCTCTGTGTCTCTCTCCTCTCTCTCTCTCCCTCCCTCTCTGTCTGTCTGTCTGTCTCTGTCTCTGTCCGTCTCTCTTTTTCTCCCTCTCTCCCTCTCTCTCTCCTGCCTCTCTTTTTCTCCCTCTCCCCCTCTCTCCCTTTCTCTCTCTCCTTTCTCTCCCCCTCTCTCCTTCTCCCTCTCTCCCTTTCTCCCTCTATGTCTGTCTGTCTCTCTGTCTCTGTCTCTGTCTCTGTCTCTGTCTCTCTCTCTCTCTCTCTCTCTTCCTCTCTCCCTCTCTGTCTGTCTGCCTTATTTCACTCACATCAAAGCTGCCCATTAGGAAAGGCCTTCCAGTAAAGTGCTTACTTTAAAAAGAAAAGGACATGAAGGATATAAGTTTGATCTTCAGAACCTATCTTAAAGGAGGAGAGGGCAGGGACTGGACATGGTGAGCAGTATGTACCTGAAATTCTAGCACCAGGGATGTGGAGATGGGTGGTAGCCGGAGCTTACAGATTAGCTGGATTAGTTTACCTAGACAGTTCTAGAACAGTGGGAGAGACCTGCTTCAGAATGGACAATAACAACAAAACGGTGGAGAGCTAACTCAGAGAAATGAGACCTGGGATTGTCTTTTATTCCTTTCCCATGCACAAATGTACTTGCATACACAGGAACACACATGTGCACACATGCACATGCAAACACCACACCACACACATCACACATAAACACACACACACACCCCACACATGCACATATCACACACACACATACACCACACATATACACCCCCCCCACATACACGCACCTACCACACACACCCCACACACACATGCACACCACACTCACACACACACATCACATACACATACACCACACACATACACACAAACCCCACATATATGTACCCACCACACACATACCCCACACACATGCACACCACACACACACATACACACACACACACCTCTCTATTCATCTCTCCAAGACCCTGTGGTAAGCTACTTTGTTTTTTGTACTAGAATCTTATGCGCAGTTGCTAACCCATATGCAGTTCAACACACGGTGGTGTCTTTACATTTTCCTTAATCTAGGACTTAATGTGAGGGATTCATCAATGTGGCTGAGGTCATTAGCTGTCTTTAATTTCCATCCCCTCTTCTTCTATAGGAGCAGAGTGTTGTTGGAATATATGGCTGTCCTCCCTTGAGACCCTGCTCCCACCTGCCTTTAAGCTGCTGTATTTTGATTGTTACGCAGTCACATCTGAATCCAAATAACATAGCTGAGCACATGGCTGTGGGACTAAGTTGACTAAGCCTTGTCCAGTTGCCCGAGAAGAAGTGTTTACCAAGAATAGGTTCGAGGCCTTTCATAAAGAGACCCTCCCTCCCTATATAGGGTACCCTCCCTCCCTGCCTCCTATCCCCTTTCCTCCTCCTCTCTCCCTCCTCTATATGATTACTTGTCACAACTTTTGCCGAGGTAGAGGGCAATCTTGAGTGACAGTCATTGACCTCTACCTCCTTTGAGACAGGGTCTCTCTGTTGGTCCATTGCTTACACTAGGCCTGCTGTTCTGTGAGATTCTGGGGCTTCTCCTGTCTCTGGTTACCATCCTGAAGTAAGACCAGTGGGATTATGGACTCACACGACCACACTTGGCTTTGCATTGGTTCTGAGAACCCAAACTTAGGTCCTCACACGGGGGCAGCGAGTGCTTTGCCTGCTGAGTCACCTCTCCAGCATCTATCCAGACTTATGTTATTAAGCTTCTGATGTATTTAAGCCACTGCTATATTTTAAGTTTTGGTGAATCCCAGGTAACAGAGCTGAGAAGGATTATATTGCCGTTTTGAGGTGCCATGCATTAGCTGGGCTCAATCTCATTCACAAAGTGCCAGCATCACTTGGTTTTGGCATAAACACTTCAGAGATAGAAGAACAAAAGGCCTCAGCTGGCCGTGGGGCTGTCAGCTTCTGGCCTTGGTTTGGCATCACCTCCTTGTCTTCAGTCCCCATTGTCCTATGGTCCTACTGCTTGGCACTGAAATGCTCACTGGGGTTTCATTGAAGTACAGACGGGTCTTCACTAGATATTATACAGCTTAGGGTGAGAGTGAACACTTCCCATCTGACTTCTGGCTTTCCTGTTCCTGCCAGTCAGTAGATGCTGGAAGCAAGAAGAGCAGATTCCATTGAGTACCTCGGGTTTTCTCTAGCTGAGCAGCACTATGTACTCTGGACACTTGACTTCTGTGTCCCTCCAAAGCACACAATACAGGAAGAAGCATTTGGTACCTGACTAGTTTCCCATACTCCTCTTCGAGTGGCTTCCAGGGGGAAATGGAACCTAAAGAGTGTTCCTCAGCCCATTGCCCTCTGTCCCCAAATCAAAGTGGACTGGAAACTCTGTCCTGGGTCCCCTACGTGAACAAGGTGCAGGGGACACCAGCTTAGTCTGAAGCAGCACTGGGTTCCGGTGTGGCCAGCTGCATGAGTGTCCCGGTGTGGGCTCTCCTGCACCTCCCCTCTCCTCTCATCTCCCCAACTTGCACTGCCTCTTACCCTTTGTAGGATAAAGCCTATATTAGCTTTCCCCAGCAGTTTGTTATATAAAATGCTCCACATGACAGCTCAGAGTTGCCCTGGCTCTCCCATTTCCGGCAACCCCTTAAGGATCTTTCTTAATGTCCTTGCTCTATAATCCATTAATTTCTATTTTACGACTAGAAACTTCCCTTGATATTTTTTTTTTTCTCTACTCATTTTCTTCCTCTTCTTAGCCCCTCCCCCCTCTTGGCATTTTCTCTCAGCCAGTTCTTCTCCGAATCTGATCCAACCCCGCTTTGTCTTCAGTAAGGCCTGTGTTCCAACATCTCACCTTCTGTGAGTAGGGAAAACAATCATCAGGGCGGCTCTCTGTGGCTATGACAGAATACCTGAGGTGATCAGTCTTTGGGAAGAACAGGGCTGAGGGAACAGAGTAGCCGTTAACGTGCTTGCTACGGAAGCATGAGGTCCCGAGTTTAGAACTCTCACACTCATGTAAAAGCCGGACAAGGCAACCTCTGGGCTCCATACACATAGTCATGCGCAGTTCCCATCACACACATAAATCACATGAAGCAAAACAGAAACAAAGAAGTAAGTAAATAAAGCGACTTTAAAAGAAGAGAGGTTTATCTGAGCTCATCATTTCAGAGATTTCAGCCCACGATGCCCTGTGGTGTTGCCCTGAGTGATGACTGGACGTCATGTGTGGATGTCTGGGAAGCAAAGGAGAAAGAGAGCCAGGGCCGGGCTTCTGCTAGCCTCTGCAAAGACTCAGCCTCAATAGCCTAATAGCCTTCCACTAGGCCCACCTCCTGAAGCTTCCTGCCACTCCTCATAGGACCATAGGTCCACAATGGAACCTTTAGTATGTGGCCTGAGGAGGAATTTTAAACCCAGATATCGCAGTTTTCCACAAATAAAACAGAACCCTAAAGAATGGGGTTTTAGTCACATAACCTGTTCTTCCTTCCCCTGGGAGCCCCATCACCCTCTTCTCTTCTCAGATTACATTAATAATGTTCATTCAGCCTCCTTCATCCTCTCCTCTACTACCTGAGGACTGAAATCAGACACTGGGTTTCATACTCTTTTCTTCTTGGGGCCATATAGTTCTTTGCACATGGTAGACTTCCTTTCCCTGACACACAGTAGGTTTGAATTCCCCAATACACATTGCATTCTTAATTCTTGGCACATAGTCGTTTCTCAGTTTCTGGCACACAGTAGGTTCTCAATTCATAGTAGGTTCTTACTTCTTGGACATAGCAGGTTCTCAGTCCCCAGCACACAGTAAGTAAGTACTCAGTTATTGGTGCCTAGTAGGTTCTTGGCTCCCAACACACAGTAGGTCCTTCATGAATAGTGACTGACAGCCACTGGGGGCTTTCTTTGTTTTCAATGTTTCCATGAATCCCCATGAGGCAACCAATGGGTGACCTGACCACTACGCAAATGAACACCTTCTGCTTTTCAAAAGGCACCATTGACAGAATGAAAACACAAGCTACATTCTGTGAGAAAATAAAGAGCTCATATCCAAATATTTAAGGAACTTTCAAAAAAATCAATCTTAAGAAAACAGCACAATAAAAAAAAAGTGAGCAAAAGACTTGAATAGAAGCTTTACAAAAGGTGGTATTTGGATGGGAAACCACATGAAAAGATGCTCATCCGCATTAGTAATTAGGGAAATGCAAATAGGAAGTACAATAGCACAGGACTGTCAGAGCAGGTAAAACTTAAAACACTGTTGGCGAGGCTCAGGAAGGAAGCAGAACTCTCACGTAGCTGCTGGGTGTGTGAAAGAGCCCAGCTCCACTGGTAAATTCTGTTTCTTAAAAAGTTAACTCTCTTCTCCCCGTGTGGCTGAACCTTTCCATGTTTACTATTTCCCCAGAAGAAACAGAAAGCACGCCCAGCACAGCCTCTACACAGCAGCCTTACTCAAACAGGAGACAGCCCAAAGGCCTAGGAACTGAGAAGGGAGAAACAGCCGTAGTCTATCCTTCCAACAGAACATTACTCAGCCACAAAAAAGGATAAGCAACTGGTATACACTACAACTTGGACGGATCTAACATGCTAAGGAGGACAAAAAAAAATTTAGACTGCAGTGTGCAACCTTTATGTTGGGAGCCAGGACATGCGAGTGAGTGCACAGTCATAGAAAGCAGGTAGTGACTGGGGCTGGGACCCAGAGCTGCAGAGCAGCAGAGCTAAGAATTACCCACTGGAGAGCTTTGGGCACAGGCGCAGGAGAGCTCAGTGTTGTGAACTGCATGAAATTGTGTGGCTTGAATATATAGTCTCCTGTGTGCCAGCTTGCCTCAAAAAAAAAAAAGCTATTATATCAACAAATAGATAAATAAAGCAGTAAGCAAATGCTTTTGGTTACAGCTCTTCAGTTCTCTGTCCTGCCTCCCTCTCCCTGAAAATAAGAAATTGTTAATAGAGCTAGAGTCCAGAGGCAGGATTGGCCTTTTTGTGACACTCTCCAAGAGCTTCTTGACTTCGTTGTTGGAATCTGTGTCTGGGTTGGACCAGGGCATATTAATAGCTCAGTGATAGCCTATGTGTGTCCCTGGGTTCACATGGACATGTGTGCATGCACGCACACATGCACGGGCGATTACAGGGCTCATGGATCTGCAAAGTAGTAAAATTGTCTTACCACAGACATTTTCCACATTTGTCCTTTAACCTTCTGGCTTTCAGCCACACTCCGAAAGAGGAATAAGGGAGAAGCCCGTAGGAAGGGATCGTTCAGAGACTGTAGCAGTCAATGCGGGAGAATTTAGGTAAAAAGGAGTTGGCCACGGAGGAAGAGCCTGGAGCCTGTGCACACTGCAGAATGCAAGGGGAGCTTGCTGTGCAGTGTGTTGGGCACGGGGGTGCCTGGATGCAGCACATACTGGGTAGTCAAGGAGCTCACTGCGCTGATTTAATACTAGGTGTTAAGTGTGGCTCAAGGTTCAGTCCTCCTCTACAGTCTCCACGCTATGCCAATGGAAGTGTGCTCAAAGCAGAGCCAGTCTCCACCAACGTCCATGGAGATGCCTTGGTGGTGAGTTATTTGGGAGTGGGGGGGGGGCATTGATAAACAGCTAACCAAGCTTAAGGGAGGGCACACTGTAGCAGACCACATACCCCAAAGCAGTGAATCCTGTGATGGCAGACCTTGGTGAGAGATGTAGGGTGGCTGGAAAGCACACAGGGTACAGATGGGGAAAGGGAATCCAGGACTGACTGTGTAGACCCTGGTGGTGTGAGGTCCCTTTGCCGGTGAGTATGCAGAGCCTTTCCTTTGTTGGAGGCCTCCCTGTTGAGTCACACTGCCAGGGCCACTCAAGGCTTCACTTGTCTCCCTAAGCACTGACAACACACAGGTGACAGACGGAAATCCATGTGCACTGTAAAGCATTTGCGGAGGAAACAGCAGCGAGTGTCCAAATTGGAGTCTCAGTGCAGTGGCTTTTTGCCCTGGCCGCCTGTAGAAACTCTCTCCAAGAGGTTCCATGATAACTGTCGCCAGCCTTAGCTTGTCTTAGGACTTTGAACTTGAGGTCAAGGCACTGCAGAGACCTCAGATTCTTGGAGGTCAACGGCTGAAATGGGAGCATGATAAGGATTAAAAACCTGGTGCTGGCCCTGCTTGGCAAAGCTCCTGGTGGTCAGCTTCTCCTCTCGATTTCCTGCCCCTACACCTCGGTAGGAAACAGCATTAGCTACTTTTCCTGATTCTATGACAAAACACCCGATAAAAGCAACTCAAGGAAAGGGGGTTGTTTTGGCCATGGTTTGAGGGTATACAGCCCATTATGGTGAGAAGTTACAGTGACAGGAGCCAGGAGTGTGAAGCAGCTGGCCACTTTGTGTCCCCAGCCAGGAAGCAAAGGGAGATGGATTTTGGTGCTCAGGCCTCTTTTTCCTTCCTGGAGTCAGGAGCCTCAACCACAGAACAGAGTCATCCACAGTGAGGAGGAGTTTTTACCCTTCCATTAACTTAATCTAAAAGCTCCCTCGTAGACATACCTAGAAACCTGTCTCCTGGGTGATTCAAGGTTCTGTCAAGTACAACCATTATTAGCTGTCACAGGATCACAGAGCTAAACAGTACTGGTTCTTGCTAACATGATGACCAGCACTTGATTGGTGGGTGTCTTGCAGGGGCTCAGCCGGAAAGTCCACACCTGTCTTCAGTGAGGCAGTTGAAGATTCTGTGGGATGTGTTGCTGACAGAGAGGTTGGTGAGGCTAAGGAAGGCCAAGAAGGCTTCCTGAGGAGCTGGGAATGTTATTAGAAGCCCTGAATCTGATCACATGGTTAGAAATGTACAAGAAGCAAGAGGTTTCTGGGGAGTCAGGTAGGATGGCCCAGAGGGCAATGGTCAAGCATGGCTCACTACTTAACTCCATGATGAGTGCAAAAGAATAAAGCCAGGATGCTCATCACTAGATGTCTATCCCAGGCACTGCACTGAGTGTGGTTCTGGCTCTTGCTGCACATACCTGGTGTGTTATCTGTGACCTTGACCTGGGAAGTGAGACTCTTTGCCAATGTAATTGATCCAGGTAAGGCTCTTTAGGCTCTGAAAGGTTTGACATGATATACTTCTAAGAAAAAGAATGGGGGCAAGGCACAGATACACAAAAGCAGGAAGCAGAAACAAGAGTTCAAAGTTGCCAGTGAAGGTTGCCAACAATTGCCAGGCAAGGTCGAGAGGCCTTGAGTAATGCCCTCCTGGATCCACACATACGGTGGGCTTTGCTGATACCTGATCACACAGCCTTGCAACTCCCAGGGCTACAGAAAGACACATTTCTACCTTTTAAACTACCTAGTTTGCTGTAAGTTGTCACAGTTGTCCCCCAAAATGAACATATATCCCATGTTTTGCAGTGAGCTTTTTCTTGTAGAAAGTGGGGAGCCATGGAAGGTGACTGTCAGAGTAGATGTGGGGTAGACATCTCTCAGAATTTGAGTGGGTTGGAATCTCAGAGCTACAAAGCCAGGTGACATTCTGTCATCTCTCTGGACCCAGATCTGGAGTTTTAGTGACAAGACTGAAAAAAAAAATAACGTAAACATTGAAGAACAGATGTAAAGGCAAGCCAGAAGCCAGGCATCTCCCTTCCTCTTTCCCTCAGCCTCTGAAGTGCTGAAAGTACATCCCTGGCAGCATGCCCTGCTCTCTGAGAACAGGTGTAAGGGAGTCCCTGAGAGCAGGTGCTTAACTGAGGAGACCAGGGCTGGTGGGAACTGGGACTAGCTGAGACACTAAGCAGCAGGAGGTCTGCCCATTTTTAGCTGCCTGACTATTGCTTGAACTTTTCACAGTTTGTTAATGACCTGAAGACATAGATGTACCCACACACCACGCTCAACACTCTATGGCTTTGCTGTTGTTTTATTTTTGCAATGTCTTCGCTCTGGCTCTATGCTGCTGCCACCTGTCTCAAGACAAGGCTCCTGGGAGTGAGTCAGTGGTGATCCATGCAAGAGAGAGCATGACTCTAGATTCCACAGGGTGAGAACATGAGGCCAGTCAGACACTATGAAACCACACAGAGAGTGATATAGCAGGCTCCCATGGGCAAGCTCCTTTGTATTCTTCAAGTGAATATTTGCTCATCCTCTAATGTTTATTATGCCAGAGTTTGGGGGCCTTGGAGAAATATAACCCTGAGTTCTAGCCAATGTGATGAAACAAACAAACAAACACATGAGCAAGACAAACACAACCACCACCACCACCACCATCAAACAAACAAACAAACAAACAAAAACTAATGCCCAGACATATTGTTAGCTGTTTGCTACTGGAATTGATTGGATAGGAGCCAGGGGTAACATTAGCCATGTGTGATGGTTTGAATAGGTATGGCCCCTATAGACTCCTGTGTTTGAATGCTTGGCCCATAAGGAATGACATTATTAGGAGCTGTGGCCTTGTTGAAGTAGGTGTTGCCTTGTTGGAGGAAGTGTGTCACTTGGTGGGGGGCAGGGCTTTGAGGTCTCCTATGCTCAGTCTATGCTCAGTGTGGTACAGTCTCCTTCTACTACATGCTGATCAAGATGTAGAACTCTCAGGTCCTTCTCCAGAGCACCATGTCTGCCTGCATGTTGCCATGCTTCCTGCCATGACCAAAATGGACTAAACCTCTGAAACTGTAAGCAAGCCCCAGTTAAGTGTTTGCCTTAATAAGAGTTGTCTTGGTCATAGTGTCTTTGCACAACAACTGAAACCCTAAGACAGCATTCGATATTGCATAAGATGCAGCCAAATCTCACCATGGAGTCACCAACTTCTGATGCTAATTGAAGAAGCTGAACAACCTGGGCACTCAGAGCACAGAAGCAGAACACGCAGTAGGACCTCATGTGACTACAGACTGGAGATGAGGTTTTTCCCCCTTCAGAATGAGGACTGCTAAGGAAACAATGAAGTCCGTCAGCTCTGCCCCAGTAGCAGTGAGAGCAGACAAGGTGACAGTTACTTGTAAACCTGACTGAGAAGGGATTCATTATGGCCAGTGTTCATGTCTGCATGTGTGTCCAAAACCTACACCAAGGATTAATTGTCAATGTAGTCTTCAGATGGAGGGCCTTTCCTCATGAAGGGCATGGAAGGCAATTACCTCATGAATGGGATTCATGACTTAGAAAAGAGGTCAACGAAACTGGACACACTTTCATGCCTTAAATTGTTCGAGAATACAGTACGTTGTGTCTTGAGAAGACATAGCAATGAGCTTCCATCGTGGAAGCAAAAGACCCTAGTCTTTTACCCATTGGACGTAGCCTGCTAGAGCCTGAAGCGTGGCTTTGCCAGTCTCTAAGCCACGAGCAATGGATTTCTGTTCTTTATAAATTTCCCAGTCTATGATATTCAGTTATAGCAACAGGCGAGTACCAAGACAGCCAGCATCCACAGATGAAGTGTCTCCTACAAATAATTGGTACCTGTATAGTACTTAATAGGGTTTATAAAGTACTTTCCCCAGTCTAATCGGAACGCATAGAAATGCTTTCTAACTGAACAGTCACAAGCCACAAAGGCCTCAGGCTAGGGGCTGGGAGTTTAGTTAGATTTAGCTGGAACATAACACAGAGAAATGATATAACTTTTGGAGTTTTATGTATGGGAATGATTTTCTAAAATCATTCTGTTTAGATGAGAAACTTTTATTATTTATTACCTCCCTTAGTGATTGGCAGGGGATTTTAATGAAGATGTTACATAATGCTTGCAAGAGAAACAGACAAACCAAAAGGCTCATTTTTAGTTCCATGTCTAGAGAGAAATGCTATACACATTTTGGTGGATACAAGCTGGTTTTATTATAAATGCTTATCACACCATATTCTGACATACATACTTAATAATGTCACCTGACCAAGAACTTGAAGACCAGCATCATTTTTGGTGGCTAGATGGCCAGAGGCTGAAGCCTGCTTTGTGACCTTCCGTATTGTAGTCCACGGTGTGAGGAATCCCATCACTGTCTTAGATAAGAAGAATAATCTGAGATTGGAAGGTTTCTGGTGATGTCATTTTGCCTTTCGGAAGACATCACAAGTTTAAGTACATCTCAAGTATCTTCAGTATCCCTTTCTGTCACTGGATGGGAGAGCTTGTTGGTAGGGATTAATCTTATGCTCAGCCTGGTCAGACCCCCCATGTGTGATCACACATAATTCTAGATGTTTCTGGGAAGATATTTTCCCATGATGATCACCTTTCAACTGGTGGACTTGAAGCAAACAGCATTTTGTGTGTGAGTGGTTCTTATCCAAGGCACTGAAGGTACCAAACAGAACAAAAACTGACCTTACTAACAGGTTGCTTTGAGTTCTTTCTGCAACCCCAAATCTACAGCCTGGCTGGTCAACTTTCTCTGTCCTTCTCTGTCTCTCTGTCTCTCTCTGCCTCTCTCTCTGCCTCTCTCTCTCTCTCTCTCTCTCTCTCTCTCTCTCTCTCTCTCTCTCTCTCTCTCTCTCTCTCTCTCTCTCTCTCAGTGTGTGTATGTGTGTGTCTGTACTCACACACATGTAATATGTGCACATGCACTATGTGTGTGTACTTGTGGTGACCAGAGGTTGGCACTGGCTGTCTTGCTCAGTCATTCTCCATCCCATTTTTGAGACAGGGTCTCTCACTGAATCAGGAGTTCAATGATTCATCAAGACTGGCTGGCCAGAGAGTCCTTGGGATCCCCTGTCTTTTCTTCACAGCACTTGGATTACAGGTGTGTATCAGCATGCCCAGATTTTTTATGTGAGTGTTGGGAATCAAGTTGGGGTCTCCAGGCTTTGTGGTAGACTCATTACTGACAGCCATATTTCCAGCTCTCAGTCAGATTTTTAAATCACAATTTCTTTCTTTTTTTCTTTTTCTTTCTTTCTTCCTATCTTTTTCTTTCTTCCTATCTTTTTCTTTCTTCCTTTTTTTTTTTTTTTTTTTTTT
>NW_022196915.1:11775585-11874068 GCF_008632895.1 Mastomys coucha | reverse complement strand
TTTTTGAGACAGGGTTCATCTGTGTAGCCCTGGCTGTCCTGGAACTTACTCTGTAGACCAGGCTGGCCTCAAACTCAGAAATCTGCATTCCTCTGCCTCCCAAGTGCTAGGATTAAAGGTGTGCACCACAACTGCCCAGCTTAAATCACAATTTCTTAGCATAAATTTCTCCACACACATGTCATTGGCTCAGCTTGTCTGGAGAACATTAAGGCACTTGATGAAGGCTCCTCTTCTGCCCCTCTGTTGCAGCATGACTCTGAGGAGAAGACCCAGGAGCCCCACAATTTTTGGCAGTGTTACCCAAAGGGCAAATACCTCTCTTATTCAATTGTAGCAGTAAAGAATCATCACTAATGTGGGATCAGATGCAACCTAGTATTCAGGTTTCACTTGGATGACATCATGCTACTCAGAGTAGGTGAACTGCAGATTTCCCAGTGGCAAACAAGCTTGAAGAGAGAGTGGCTGTGGGTGCCAGTCTGTCCCAATCTTGTCCAGGAGTCTGCAGGCCAAACCAGGTTTGGTGGGGCCTAGAGAAGGGTTGGTTTCTCCTGAGACAGCCATAGAGGCAAGTCCAGCATATGATGGGCCAGAAATTGGCTACAGGAAGACAGTTGCAAAGTCAGGGCTATTAGGCTTGAAGACAAGAGACAGAGACAGAGATGGTGACTTTCCCAATGAGCTCTTTATGAGAGAGCAGCTATAGCAGGCAGAGATAGGAGTAGAAAATAAAAACAAGGCAGATTTCAGCTCATTGTCAGATGTTTGGAACAGGTAATGAGTTCCTTGTGACAGAAGACATGCAAGGGAGATAGATGCAGAAAAAAAAACCCTACATTAGACAGAATCATCTTTTTATGCTGCCCCCACTCCAGGCAAAGGGACATGTCAGAGAAGCTTGTGTGTGGATGAGGGCACTGCCTCCCCCATGGACTCTGGATCATGGATGTAAAACCAGTTACCCTGAGAAGGGTTTGGAATGACCTTCCCTGTTTCTCAGGCAGGCAGGCAGGCCTCTTTTAGTTTGACAGTCACTAGGATCCTGGCCCTGGTCCACTGGGACACAGGCTTCTACTGTATAAAGATGCTGACTGTGGATTTGATAACCAAGGCTGTGTTTAGCTTGTAAGCCAAGCGGCTCACACCAGTGCTCTGTGGACCTGTAGGTGCCTGTAGTCTATGAACATTTACAGTGCTAGTGATTCCTGGCCAGGTCATCTATGACAAGGTTGTGAATATCAAGGATGTACTAAGCAAACTCTTTCTGGCAGTGGGCTCATCCCAGCTTAACTGTCAGCTGCAGCTGGTCCTAAGAGGACCCATCAGTCCAGGATCAAAAGGCTCTGAGGCAAATGATGCTCAGCCAACTGGACAGAGCGTGGCATCACCCTCAGTTCTCAGGAACTAAGGAACATCTGAGAGATGTCCCAGCCACGGCTGCCCACAGCACTGCTGCTCTGTGTAAGTCACCCTCTCTGAGAGTTGGGATCCAGAGCACAGGATGAGTGCTCAGTGACTGCCAGAGTGCTCACACTTCTAGAATAAGGATGGCGTCAACCTTCACTGCAGAGGAGCAATATTATGAGTGGGAAAATTGCAGCCCTTGGGTTGGTCATGGTGACTTAATGCTTACCATTCAGGTCCCTAGGCTAACAGCAAATAAATGTGCCTAATCTGGGGATGCAAGGAGGAGCAAAGACCTGAGGCCAAGAATGTTGTCTGCCATGTAGCCATGGAGCAGGACAGCAGGCATTCGAGTGAATAGGGAGGTGCTTTGGACGGAGACAAATGGATCCAGAAGTAGAAAGCCATTGCTCGGGGAGTGTGGATAGCTTTGCTAGGCACAGGCTCACTCCTTTGTATTTATGCCAGAAACTGGTAACTTACTTAGAAAAGAGTCCCAGGCAGCATCCTACCTAACTATCATCTCACATCTCACACTGAAGACCAGAAGGGAGGTCAGAAGGGGAGGTGACTTGTGCAGAATGCCTGCTCAAATCTAGTCTCCCAGTGAGAGCTCCTTTTCTTTCTGGCAAGGGGTTTGCTGGACTTCTGAGCAGAGGCTGATGCAGGGGCCAAAGATGTCACGTGTGCATTCATCTCAGAATAGCCACCGAGGCTTCTGTGTGCATATGACAGCGTGTGGTAGGAAGGTAATTCTAGCTATTGACTTCCTGGTTGGTAATGCCAATGTCGATGAATAAAGAACCAGGAGTGCTCAGCAGCAGAAAAGGCAGCATGGGCCAAGGAGCAGGAACTGAGCCTGGCAATGAGGGATTGCCCCCTCCAGGAGCTAGATGGGATGCACTGGATTTTAGGTTCCCCAAAGGGTCACATGGTATCTTCTGCCCTCTTGTAGGATGGCTACAGTTGGGTGTATTGACTGGGAATGGTGTGATCCTATCGAGAATGAGGTGGGTTGCCCAAAGTGGAGGGACTGAGATGCCAAGCTCGCCATCAGTGCAGCTAGACCCAGCAAGTTGCAGGGGTGTGGATCTCTTTCCATGGTACCTTACCCATTTGCTATCTTCCTAGAGAAGGCAAAATAACCCCCACGGGCCACACACAGTAGTGGTTTCTTCTGGGAAACAATTAATTCTTGCTTCCCAGACCTTCCCAATGGGTCCCAGAACATCTCAGCTTCTTCGCATGTTGGTAGCGGGAATGTGGAATACAGTCTTCCAACACCCACAGTCTGACAAGGCAGAGAGAGAAAACTCCCCAGAAATGAAGAGAACCAAATGTCCACTGGGCTGTGAAGATCCAGGCAACAGATTTGTTTATTTCATTTCACTACTTGAGTTTCTCCACAGCACCCAGCAGAGCATCTAGTCCACAGAAGGAACTTAATGTTTGTGGAAGACCTAAGTAATGGATTTGCCTGAAACATTACCGAAGTCTTCCTGGGAATTAGGATGGGGAGAGGTACACGGAGTTGGGATCCATGGTGATGAGTGTCTTGGGAGACAGCTTTGCCTTCCCTGCCTAGGACTTCTGCCCAAAGTACCATGGATGGGCCACAGACAGCTTTCTCCTCAGGGTCATGGAATTCTGCCGTGACAGCTGACTGGGTCTTATAGGAAATGGTGTGCCACCTTGGGCCAGGCCAATGGGATCTACTATGGTCTCATTATGTTTCTTCTTAAAGCAATTGACAGTTCTTTGCAGAGTTCAGGTGTGGCTTCCACAATGTAATGTGTCTTCTAAAATCTAGCTTCTCAAACTGCAGGTCATGACACCTTATCTCCAGTGTCAAGTAACTGATAATGGTAGTCTTGAAAATTTTGGTAACAGTAAAAGTTTACTAAAGGTGCAAAGACCAAAACCTAATTCCAAGCCAAGGACTTGATGAATGTGAGGTATTCCTGGAGCCCCACGCTATGTTGCATTGAATGGCTTCACCAGTCCTTGGTTTTGAATACATGACACACTGCTCAGTGCCAAGTACGCTGTCACACATGCAGTGCCAAGCAAAGAATGGAAAAACACCTAGCTCAGATTGGGGATGATCTTATGAAGTGAAGAGGTTCTACTGTCCATATAAAGTTTCCTGCTCTTGGAAAAACCTAACAGTTTTCTTCCAGGCCCAGTCACTGTGGGAACCAAGGTTATCATGCAGACATGGCCAAGTCCAAGAACCACACCACACACAAGCAATCCTGCAAAAGGCCCAGAAATGGCATCAAGAAACCCCAGTCACAAAGACACGAATCTCTTAAGAAGGTTAACCCTAAAGTCCTTGCGCTTTGCCAAGAAGCACAACAAGAAAGGCCTGAAGAGGATGCAGGCCAACAATGGAAAGGCAGTGAGTGCACGCACAGAGGTCATCGAGGCCCTGGTGAAGCCTCAGGCCATCAAGCCCAAGATGCCAAAGGGCCCCAGACCCAAACTCAGCAGCCTGGCTTTCATTGCTCACCCCACACTTGGGAATCATATTCAAAGCTACATGGCCAAGGGTCAGAGGTTCTGTCAACCAAAGTCCAAGGTTCAAACCAAGGCAGAGGCCACAGCTCCAGCTAAGGCCTAGGCTTCAGCTTCTGCTCAGGCTCCCAAAGGTGCCCAAGTCCCTGTGAAGGCCCCATGGAAAGGCTCCTGCCAGTGTGAAGAAAGGTGGCCTGCTGTGACACACCTACACACATACTGTTTGCAGATGAACAGTGTCTTGTGCTGTTTTTACAAATAAACTTGAGGCATGAAAAAAAAGAAAAAGTAAGAAAGTGGTTTAGTTACAAAAAACAGTCACTGTTTCCCTCTCAAACTTTTATATACAAATATTAAATTATATCTTTGCACTGTTTCAGTGTTTGAGTTTTTTCACTTAATTGAAGTGTTAGTTGTCAACTAGAACTTCATTCCAAAAAAAAATCATTAAATAAATTTTGACTTGGGAATTAGATTAAGATTTCTAACAATTTCTGGAGTAACCCTAGGTATAGTTCTGCCATTTTGTACTATGTATTTATAAGCCAAGTGGTATTGTGGCATTGATGATTATAAAATCAAAATATCAATCAACCCTGAAAACTGTTGACAATGCTCTACACACTGCTGTGTCAAATATCCAGACAAGATTTGGTTCTTTAACTAAACAAGGGTACCCATTTCATTAATATGCAAATTTGCCTTCCTTTTTAATGAATGCCAACATTGTGTGTGTGTGTGTGTGTATGTGTGTATGTGTGTGTGTGTCTCAGAGAATTGTTTTCAAATAAAATTCTATGTGACTTATTAATACTACATGCTTGATTTGTTTATTTATTTTTTACACCCATGTTCTACGATTTTTTTTTCCTGGAGAGAAATAAACCAATCTCCATTCTCCCCAGATAGGGTACCAATAGACGAAGGGGAGGCAAGGTTAGTAAAGCAGTGGCTTTATTGGGGCTCCCTATGGGAGTGTGAGTGAGGGGTTACTCACAGGAGCATGCAGGCCTAAAGACAGCATATCATGGGTGAGCACACTTCAGGATGCACCGGTGATAACTCAGGAGAGCTGTATCTCTAGAGCTCTGGTTGAGACTTGCAGGCAGCTCCATCATCTCCCAGCAGTTCTGACTGCTGGGGTGACCTTGGGAGGGAGCCTTGTGAAGTTTCTGGAAACTTTCTGGGACTTCTACTTTTGGCTTACATTCCTGAATCTTTATGGAAGGTTTTGATTTGAAGTAATGATCTAGTTAACCACCTATACTCTCAGGATTGTCTAAGATCTCTCAGGCACAGATAGGCATGAGTGTATCATGGGATAGGGCACAAACCAAAGAGTACAGGCAAGTAAAGATGCTTGCTCCATCCAGTCAAGTCATGGCAGTGAAACCCTTGCTTCAGCTAATAGCTGAACTGAGTGATGTCATGTTTTCAGAATGCAATGCCAGACTGAGGGTCACGGCTCACTGCTGTGGGCATTGAAGCCACTGGAGGTCTGTTCAGTGGTCCAGACTAAGAACAAGCAAGACTATAGAAAGATACCTCAGGCTTTCTAGGCACAGTGGTCTATATCTAGAAAAAACTAAATGCTATACGGAGCCCTTTCGTTGACTCTGCTCAGGAAGGAGAGTTAAATGCCTGCACATGATTTTTAACTGAAACCCACTGTCAGGAAGTAACTTGAGTATCTCTGAGAAGATGAGCAGAGGTAAGTGTTTAGGAATGATGGCAGCTCATGGAGCCAGAATAGAGACAGACAGACAGACAAGGGCAGACGTTTGGCTTTTTACTTGGCAGATGGGATTCTGGCCCTCAGTTCTTCACAACCTCCCTGGATGAGAACATGCTATTCTGGATGGGCTGAAGGCATCTCTTCCTTCTAAAGATGAGTGCACTTACCTGGAGCTTTGGATCTGGCATCTCTGTTTGTACAGGTGGAAACCAAGACAGGCTGTTTCTAGCTAAGGCCTCCAAAGGCACTACACCCCTACGCGAAAGCTTCACCCAGGAAGGGGCTACTCCTAAGCTTGGCCTAGACTATTCACACATTGAGCCACAGGGAATCCATGCTTAGCCTAGAGTCAAGCTCACCCACCTTCCTTCTCGGCCCTGTGGATCCATGGAGCATACGATTGCATCCCTGCAGTTGAAAGTTGTTACAGTTGGCAGCGATTAGTCATTACACAGCATTGCATTGGTAATTACTGCCTGTTACACTCAGTCCACCACAGTAAGAGAGCAGAGTTGTCTCCACCTATGTGGTACAGGCTGTCATAGCTCAGACTGGGTCAAATGACTCAAGAACTCACGACATAGAGGGACAGTCTACACAGACACGGATCAGAGCTTGGTGTGGGGTTTGAGAATCTAAGGGGAAATGAGAAGAATGCCCTACAGGAAGACATGAGACTCAAATTCTAGATCTAGATTGGCAGTGATTCTCTACAAGACTTGTGCCTGGTTACTTTGCTTATCAGAGACTCAGTTTCCTAGTCTATGAATTGCTAGGGTCATAGACTACACTCACTGGGATTAACTCTCTCCCCAGTGCAAGCAGAAGCTATCATTTAATGCATGGTTATTTTAGGTACTGTGGTGTAGCTAAGTTGAATGCCTGTCCAATATAGGAGATGAGAGCTTTCTGGGAGTGGCTGTCCAGAGCTGCCTGGAGAAAAAGCTTTATGCAAGCTTAGATGGGTTCTGTGGTTGATCCTCTTCTCCAAGAGGTAAGAGATACAAACCCAGCCATCTGCCTCCTACCCCACTCCAGTGACTATCTCCCACTGGGAAAGGTTTGTGCAGTGCTAGGCCACAGTGCTTGAAGGTTTCTCTCTGGGCCTGGGGCACTAGTCCTCAGCTGCAGATCCTCTGACATCTATACAGCACTTGCATACACAGTTCGAGTGGTTCCCTTGGGCTTCGTGGAAGGCACATGGGAAGCAAGCTGTACGGCTTGTAGCTTCAAGTCCCCTGTGCGATACCACTAACCACTATCTTCCAGACCTGCAACCATAAGGGAGGTGGGCGAGCACCTACAGGTCTCTCCAGGGACTTGGAAGAGTGGTCCAGCTCAGTCCCAGGAGACACTCGGTCCCAGTCTGAAGCGCTCTGTGGGGTCCTGGGAAGATTTTGAACCTCCTTAAAAGATCATTGTTTCTTGTCTCTGGATTGATTGTGAGACCCATGTCAACTTGGACTCCAAAATGCTCAGTTTTTGTAGAAAGGGACCAAGGATAAGAGAAGATTTAGTAGTTTTAGTACAGTAAGCAGAATGACAGAAAACCTTAACCAAACTGGCTCATGAGGGAAGTACATTTTGGTTTCCTGTCTGTCTGTTTCAGGCTGTGATAATAACGATAGCATAATAAATAAGGGTGGGATATTTTATAAACAAAAGGTTTTGTAGCTCGGTGTTTTAGAGGCTGAAATTCAAGAGTAAGGAACCCCATTTGTCTGGTGACAGGCTCATGCTTGGAACACCACAAAGGTGAATGTCACTCAGTGGTGGAGAAGATATGGTCAAGGTCACACGTGAGACAGAAGTTGAGGACTCAGACCATGTGAATGTGAGTGTGTGTGTGTGAATATGTATATGTGTGTATGTGTATGTGAGTGTATATATATGTGAATGTATGTATGTGAGTATGTGTGTGAGAATGTGTGAGTATGTGTGTATGTGAATTGTGTGAATTGCATATGTGTGTATGTGAGTGTATGAGTGTGTATATGTGTGTGTGAATGTGTACATGTGTGTGTGAGTGTGTATATGTGAATGAGTGGATTGTGTGCATGTGAGAGCATGTGTATGTAGGAGTTCGTGAGTGTATGTGTGTGAATGCGTGTGCGTATGTGTGTTTGAGTACGTCTGAATTTGTGTTTGTGAGTGTGTATATGTGAATTTGTATATGTGTGTATATGAATGTGTGTGTATGTAAGAGTGTATGTAGGTATAAGGGTTAGTGTGTCAGTGTGTTTGAGTATGTGTTTGCAAGTGTGTGAGTGTGTGTATGTGAGAGAGTGCATATATAAGAATGTGTGGAGAGTGTGTGTGTGTGAGAATGTGTGTGTGCATGCTCACATGCACATGCATGCACGCACATGTGAGTCTATATGAGTATTGTTCTCCACATTATTTTTTGAGACTTTCTCTGAATCTGGAGGTTTCAAATCCAGCTAGGCTGGCTGACCAATGAGCTCTCAGTCCCCAGTGCAGGAATAAGAGATGTACATCACAACACTTAGCATTTACATGGTCTCTGGATCTGAACTTGGGTCCTCATGTTTGAGTGGTAAACACTTTCCCTACTGAGCCATTTTCCAAGCTGTGGGTTCAGTCTTTTAATTAAAACCTACTATTGTAGGAAGTGACCAGGGTGGGATGAGAATAACCTTAATCCCTTCCAAGAGCAGCACCTCCAAAGACTTAACTAGTTCTCACTACTTAAAGGTGTACCACCTCTCAACACCACTGCACTGGGGACCCAGATTACAGCACAAGAATCTGTAGGGGAAAGCCATACCCAAACCAGAACACACATAACAGGACAGCATATGATAGTAGCATCACAGGTTCCTCTGGACCCAAGGTTTCAAAGCCCTCCCAGATAATGGTTCTACTGAGACAAATGCCCCATCCTAGCCCCTAAAATCAAGAGAATAGTAGGAAGAAACCTTTCTACCTCCCTTTTATTTCTCTCTTTTTTTCCCTTTTATTTCTCATCCAGCAAAGGTGTCAGGCTGTACTCCATTGACCTATCTATGTCCTCTCCATTTCCAGTAGGTACCAAATGCACCATGGCCAGGAGGGAGGCCTAGTCCTAGGCCAGTGACATAGTATTTCTTAATGCATGAACAGAGAAGGAAGCTATGAGGTAAGGGGGGAATAGTTACTGGAAAGACAACCACAGCTGTGATACGACCAGAGGGGTTCTCTGGGCTTGCCGTCTGGCAGCTGGCCTGGCCAGGAGACATTCATGAGGCCAAAAAACCCTACAGATAGTAAAATGGGCAGTTCATGGTGAGCTGGTGCATGTGTGAGTGGGTGGCACCCATGGGCTCAGAAAAGTGCTAGGCAACTTACAGAAGAACAATCTTAAGAGTAGTACAAAGCAGGGCTGAAGAGATGGCTTAGAGTGCATAAGGTTTTTGCAGAAGATCTGAGTTCTGTTCTCAGCATCCACATGGTGGCTCACAACGATCTACAATTCCACTTCCAGAGGATTTTCTCACCTCCTCTGGTCTCCTGAGTCACCAAGCTTATTGTAGAGACTCATACACAGAAAAATACTTACACGCATAAAATGAATGAATCTCATAAGAAAAAAAGGTGGCACACAGTGAGACTCCAGTCTTTGGGATGTGCAGTCAAGTTGAAGAGTTCAAATGAAGCCAGAACAAAAGGTCTACTTCTGGGTCTTTGTGGTCTTTGACTCCCACCATGCTCTTGGCAGTAAAGGAGCTATAGAGTCCTAAACAATAAGCAAAGGGGAATGTGTTAGCATGGGGAAACCACTTGGACAGCCACAGGGAGGAAGGGCAGGGGTTCTGGCATGGGATTAGACTTTGGCAGGTGTCAGGGTGACTCAGGGGGAGCGTCATGGAGGCAGCAGGAGTGGACAGGGGATGGGTAGGTTGGTCATGAGAGGATGCAGTGCTAAAGGATGCAAGCTTGAGGCAAAACACATCCCCTCCAAAGCCCAGGGGACATCACGGAAGGAGAGGAAGGCAGACCGTGGGAGCCAGAAGAAGTGAGGGAACATGTGGAAGGAACACTGATCCTGGGATGGCATTCGGTTCCAATCCTGAGCTCAGTGCAGTTGTGCTTGCCTGCACTGCAGCTGGGCTCAGAGGAAACATCATCATTCTGTGATGGGAGGGAAGGAAGGGGCTTGTGACATCTGGCCTCTGCTTGCATCCAGACAATCAGTCTGGTAGCAGCTGCTGGCGGAAGGAGGGGGAGATTTTCTTTAGTGGTGTAGCAGTTGCCTGTGATCCTGTAAATATCACAGGATCCTATAAGAAACCCTTGATAAACTTATCAGGTCACACACACAGAAAGGAAGACATAAAAGGGGAGAGAAAGCTGACTAGGAAGAATAATCAGTGAGTACTATCAAATACTTTGTATGCACTATGAAATGTAATAAGACCCATTATAATATATAATTAATGTGTTCCGATATCGTTTTTAAGAGATCGGATGGTAGGGAGTTATGGAAGGCTTTGGGGTAGGGATGAGATGTGTCATTGAGGCTTATTGTTACTTCCATCTCTGATGTCTTGGCACAGTAATGACACCCTCAAAGACTGGAGAATGCTCATACCAAAGGAGTGCATGCTGAAAGTATCAACAGAAATGTACAATGCTATATACTATGTATAAGCTAAACATGGGAAGTATATGCATATGGTACAGGTGTACACACACGCACACACACACACACACACACTCATTATGATACCAGCTACTGTGTAGTGCATGAGCAAGGGGCAGAGGCAAGGCAGGGTCACACCAGTGTGTTGAAATTGAAGTGTTAACTGTGAGTCAGGTTCAGAGTGTGAGTGGGTGGCAACAATGTTTCCTTTTTGTCCTGACCTGTGCTTTGTAAATCATCTGTGATGTATACATGTTCCTTGGGTTAGGAAACCAAACATACACACTTTAAAATTTCCTCTAATCTCTGTGCTTATGAATGAGAGAAGTGACTCTCCCAGCAACCACCTTGTTCCCTGAGCTGCAGTGTAAACAAAGTCTTCTAGAAGCTGAGAGATACCACTTGCTGGGATCTGCAATTGCAAATATTGTTATAGCACCTAGGTCATATTTTGCCGTTTCCATCCATTTTAAAATTAATTTTAATTGCATAAATAAATAATTTTGGAGACTTGCCTCTTATACAACATTGTAACTAAGGGAAAACTCTCATCCAACCACCGCTCCTCCTACCCAGTGGTCATTGCAAGATTATACCAGGGAGTGGTTGGAATGAGTGTTTTTAGAACCCAGCTTCTTTATTATTTTACATGCATGTGTGTATGGTTGAGTTTATATATGATCACACATTCTTGTATGTGTCCCCAGAGGCCAGAAGAGGATATTGGATTTTCTGGAACTGAAGTCCGAAGTAATTATGAGCACCCAGTGTTGGTGCTGAGAACCAAACCTGGTCCTTGAGTGTTTTAAACTACTGTCCAGCTAGTGACTAGTGACCTCCAGTGGATTTAGACCTTGTATGGGGCCCATATGGGAATGTAGAGTTGAGAGAAAACTAAGAGACAATAAAAGCTTCTGCATACTCAACAATCATACTTTAATTTAGAAACAAGCACTAAATGGATCCACAGTGGATCATTGCTGATACCTTTGGACCTGGAATTATAGCCATCTCAAAGAAAATAGAATCCTCGGCAGGCAGAGCTGCAGGAGCAAATTCTCAACCACAAGCATCAAGCACAGGACGCACTAGAAGTGGTGTGCGTTCTTTAAAGCCTCAAAGCCCACCTCAGTAAGATCGCTCCTCCTACAAGTCCACACCACAAGTCTAACCCTCTCCCAAACAATGCCACCTGCTGCTATGCCCTGAAACTTGCTGCCGCATTTCTCTGTTGTGACGGACTCTCATCCCACTGTAACCATAAGCTCAAATAAACTCTTCCTTCTGTAAGTTGCTTGGGTCGTTGTGTTTTATTACAACAGCAAAAGAGTAACTAGTACAAAGGCCTTGGGAGGGAGGGGTTCCCTTGTTCTGCAGCCAAAGTCCTGGAAGCTAGCTCCAGTGAGCTGTCTGGTCTGTTACAAAGGCAGTAACAAACTGTTCAAACATCTGATCCCATGGGGGACATTCTCGTTTAAACCACTATAGCCTTCAAGATTCCAGGCTTCTGTTGCCAAGGGAAATTCCTTTGTTTGGCAGTTTCCAGCCTCCAGACATCCAGACCTCCCACTATGTCAGATACCTATTGCTCCATGTGAGAGTTGTGGTACTTCTTAGAGATATGTGTTTGCTCTACAAGGGATGGCATTCGGTTGATACCCTGAGGTCTTCAAGAGCTTTGAGCCATAACCAGAGCTGCATCAGCTTCCAGCTAGCATCCTGCTGCTACCAAGAGTTCAAACCTGCTTTAACGAAATCCTATGTGGTAATGTTTTAAGTTTTTTTTGTGTGTGTGTTTATTCTTTTGTTGTTGTTGCTATTGTTGCTGTTTTATAATCTTTTTTAAAACTGTTAATTCCAATTTGACAATAAAGTGCCTCCCATTTGTATTCTTTCCTGTTTGTTCACTCTATTCTTGAAGGAAGAGGAGGAGGAGCAGGAGGAGGAGGAGGAGCAGGAGGAGGAGGAGCAGGAGATGAAGGAGGAGGAGGAGGAGGAGGAGGAGAAAAGAACCCAACTGGGAACAGGAGGCAGTCTCCAATGATAGCTCTCTCCAGCTTCTACATTTATGTATGACACAGAGGTACCCACCCCCCACACACACAAACACACACACGCAATAAATAAACAAACACAATAATAGAAATGTCAATTAAATCTAAAAATTTTGAATATTTAGGTAAAATTTAATTCCTTTTGTAAAACTAAACAAACACACCTATTTCATTAGTATGCAAATTTGCTTTCATCTTTAATAAAAGGTAAAATTGCATACCAAAGAATTGTGTTAAAATAAATTTCTTTATGATTTATTATCCAATGTTTGATTTGTATACCTATTTTACATATATAACTAGGGTCGTATAAAAGTTTCTTGGATAAAAAGGGTTTGAGAGTAGAAGTTGCTGAAGAAGCCCTGTTCTAGACCTTTCCTCTGGGTATCTGAATATGTCAATGTGTATTCAGAACATATGGTGTAATGGCACATGCACCCAGTGTTCTTGTGTTCTCTTTTGCAGAGTTATGGTTGCTGCTTCTTCACGTCTGCAGCAAAATACAGGCTACAGCAGTGGAAGGACTGGAGGGTTTGTTATTGCTCACGGGAAGAACACTGAGCATCATGGTGGTGAAGGGAGGCGGTAGGAACGTGAGCTACTGCTCACATTATGTCCACAGTCAGGAGGCAGAGCAAGGTGAATCTGGTGTTCAGCTTCCTTTTGCCTTTTCTTTCAGTCCAGAGCCCCACACCATGGGATGCTTCTGCTCAGTTAATGCTCAGTTAAGATGAATAGTGGTGGTGCACCCCTTTAATCCCAGCACTTGGGAGGCAGAGGCAGGCAGATTTCTGAGTTCGAGGCCAGCCTGGTCTACAGAATGAGTGGGACAGCCAGGGCTATACAGAGAAACCCTGTCTCGGAAAAATAAAAAAAGATGAATCTCCCCACCTCAGTCAACCCACCGCAGATCACCCCTCACAGGCACACCAAGACCCTTGTCTCCTTGGTGATGTTACAGCTGGTCAAGTTGCCAAATTAACCTTCACAATAGTAATCTTTTGATGTGCTGCATCCCATGGTTTGCATAGGAATTTTGAATGCTTGGCCACAGGGAGGGGCACTATTAGGATGGGTGGCCTTGTTGGAGGAAGTGTGTCACTACTGTGGGTGGACTTGGAGGTCTCAGAAGCTCAAGTCTGGCCAGCATGTCTCAGTCTCTTCCTGTTGCCTCCAGAACAAGACAGAACTCTCAACTCCTCCTCTAGCATCTTGCCTGCCTGCCTGCTGCCATGCTTCTTGCCATGATGACAATATGCTAAACCTCTGAAGCTATAAGCCAGCTCCAATTAAATATTTTCTTTTATAAGAGTTGTCAGGGTTGGGGTGTCTCTTCACAGCAATAAAATCCTAACTAAGACACCTCCTTTGGTGGGGCTGCTTCACTTGCCCTGCAGCACAGTGCTGAACCATGAGGCATTCCACAGGTAGCATTATATAGAGTATGGCTGGAGAGGGAGGGCTTGCACCTAGGCTCACTGCTAGCTTTGTGCTGCCTCCGAAGTGTCTGCCACCAATGGGTTGTCACCCTCAGTGAGGAGGTGGCAGTGAGCTAAGCTGAGAGTCACAAATGTCTTGTGAAGAACACAAAACTATTGTTTCTCCCACATGCTAGAAGCCCTTAGTTGAAGACCTGGACTAGAACCATGCACATAGAGCTGAGGGCCAGCCCTTCAATCTAGGATGTTGGGGCTGGGGGTGGGGAGGTGAAGGTGAAGTGGGATGGGCAGCCTGCAGATTGAGCCTTTTCTGAAAGGATGTGATTCGACCATGGCAAAGACAAACATGGGTGGGGCAAGAAGGGTCATGAGGATGAGGAGGTGGGACATTATCCTTGCCTTCAGTATGTGGTAGGGTAGTCTTCATTCTATCAGGACTCCTCCCTGAACCAGGAAACAGGGGAAAGCGTTCCAAGAAACAAACATTGCATTTCTCTTATACCAAGTGAGGTGAGACCCCACTTTGTGGTCATTTGCACCTTTGACTTTGCCCCCTCGGCCTTAACAGATTCATTGTGATGGACAGGTAGGAAGTACACAGATGTATCCCACCTAAGGTTCAGGCTATTTGAACAATGGATCTGGTAAGTGAGTGGCTCTCCAGCAGCCTCAGTTTCCTACTAAGTAAACAGGAAACAATAGAACTCTCTACTCAGATGTGCATATGGGACTAATATGCTCAGAGGATGCAGGCACCCCTCACTTGGTTCTCTGTCCCATGTGACTTCTCAGATCTGTATTCACATGGGATATGTGTTTTACATGGAACCTGTCCTTTGTGACTTCTCAGTCCCACACCTGCAGTCTTGCATGGGACACAGGTCTGCTTGATCCTGGGGAACCAACTGCCTGCTGTCTCAGGCCTGTCCTCCTCAACGTAGTATGTTCACAGGCCAGCTTCAGGAGATGAAGGAAGCTTCTGGAACGGAGAGAACCCTGACTCTGAACAGCAATTTTACTTGCTAATTCATCCCCGCTGAGTTGGAAGGTGGACATAGTTATTTATCTTGAGAAGGAGCTGAGAGCCAGCATCTGGCAAACTCACTTAGGGTGATTTGGTTTGTGTGGCTCATACTGTTACTGAGAAATGGGCCCTGGAGGACCAGCTGAGTGCTCACAGGGGCCCCTTGTCACTTAAGGTGGCATGCATCACTCAAATGCCTCTCATGGGCCTCGCTTTGCTAAATTTCTGAAATGGTGACTTACACCCAGTCATCTCACCAGAGAATGTTTGTACAGTTGGGGAAGGTAGGAATTCTGGCAAGGGGGACAGGAAAACAAAGGCTCCGTGAAGAGCCTTTGGGAAGGTCCCTTCATGAAGCTGAGTTCTTTTTACTCGGCCCCATCACTCTCTTTTCAGACACACCTGCTATCTTGAATACTTCCCTCCCTCCACACAACACAGCGTGGGCTGTCCCATTTTGCCCCCCAGTGTTCTCTCTCTCTCTCTCTCTCTCTCTCTCTCTCTCTCTCTCTCTCTCTCTCTCTCTCATGCTCTCTCCTTTTTGTACCAATTTATCCCTAGGACTTATAGGACTACATCTGATTCATCTCTATAGCAATGTACTAAGTACTTGGCCTGAAGCAAGGTATATGTTAGTAGAAGACAAATTTAAAAATAAATAATTAAAATTGCTTTATGTGTGTGTGTTTCTCTGTGTGTGGTATATATATACATGTATGTTCATGTGTGTATGTATATATGCATGGGGAAGGCTGGCTCCCATGTAGGGGTAGATGGGCATGTACATATGTAGTTTGCACATGGAGACCAGAGGCTGAAGTTGTCTTCCTCAGTCACTTTCTACCTTACTTTTTAGCTAGAGTTTCTCCTGTGAAGGTGAAGCTCAGCATTCAGCCAAGCTGGTTAGTCCAAACAGTCTTATGAGTCTCTCCTTTCAAGTTCAGACACCTTGTCTAGGGGCTAGAGAATCTTCCATTTTGTTCTAAATCCAAACCATAAAACCAAATCAAAATAGTACAGCAAACAAACAAACAAACATCAAACTATCTCCTGAATCGAAGCTTCCCAGTTGGTGGGAGTGGCTTGGTCTGTAAAGTGCTCGCTCTGTGATTTCCAAATGACTTGTGTGTGATCCGGGGTGCGTGTAAAACATCTGGCATGGTGGTGTGCTCTTATAATCCCCATTATGACCAGAGGTGGTAATGGACTGACCCCTGGAAGTTCACTGGCCAACTAAGAGCCTACTTGGGAGCATTAAGGCCAAAGAGAGACATCTCAAAGAATATAAGATGCCTGGGGAATGAAGTTGTCCATTGACCTCTACTGGTATACACAGGGGGGTGGATACACACACATGCCCCAAAACCAAACAACACAACACCCCCAGGCTTGAATTTCTTCCTTGGTGAGGCTAGCAATGGGGCAGAAAATGCCTCTGGCATTCCATGTCACAGCTGTAGCCACAGACCTCAAAAAGGACAGCCCGGATGCGTTACAGTCAATGCTATCCTCACATCAAAGTCCTTCAGAGTCCAACTCACATGCTGAACTAGACTTTGGATAGTGGTCCATGGGGAAAATGCTCCGGACTCACCTTTTTAAATCCCAGGATCCAAGCTCAACATGCTACAGACAAACCTTTCACAAGGGCAGCCACCCTCAGAGCATCACTGCTGTGCTGACAGGCCTCTTGTCTTGAGCCTGAGTGAGTCCCGGGGGCAAAGCAGAGATGGAAGCAATGGATAGGTCTGCCTGCACACATTGGATCTGTAGCTTCCTTCAGGGTGCTTAGCCTTCTCCTCCACGGGAATCCGGCGCTTGTTCTGGGCATGTAGGAAGAGTGTGACAGGTGGAGCACAAGGGGTCCTACAGTTCTGGAAGCCACCATAAAGATTTTGGCAGAGTGGTGAGGTTGAGGTGCTCCATAGCCCTCCTCCTCTAACCCTGTGTGAGGATTGTGGTGCAAACAAGAAAGTTAGAATGAGGATTTTTTTTGTTGGACAGAGCTGAAAGAAAAAGCAAAGAGAAGTGCGTGACCACATTTAGTACTTGATCTCAACACAAACCCTTGTCGACAGCCTAAAACTACGGGGGTCATGGGGGAAGGTGAGGAGAGCCAAGGTAGACTAGGGGCAGGATACCGGAAGGTGTGGCTGAGAGGGTCTAGGGAAGGGAGGACAAAGGCTGTGCACGAGGAACATGGAAGCAGGGCTTGGCTTCCCTGTAACTTTCATAGGCCCAGTTCCCAGAAGTTACTATCTGATAGAGGGAGACCCCACGATAGAAGATGGCTTTAGGATGCGACGCTTTAATGCATGATAAACAAGACAGGCGCTGGGACACTGGTCTGTCCACCTGAAAAGGTCCACCATCCTGGGATCTCAGGCAGGCCTCTTTCCTTTTTCCAATCTCAGTTTCCCCACTTCTTACAAGTTATTTCACTACTAACCTTTAAGAGTTTGTATCTGCTTACTGTCCTGGTGAGGAGGGAGGGCAGAAGGGGGGGCCAACTGTAGGGGTGGTGAGGAGGGAGGGCAGAGGAGGAAGATAACTGTAGGGGAAGCCACACTGAGCTTCCTTCTCTGACTTAGTTTCTCTTTAGCAGCTGATGAGGAGATCCAATGGGTCCTATCACCTTTGTCCTCATGTTCCCATGTCCCTACAGAACTCAGAGCTGACACAGAGATGTGAATGCTACCCAGGGACAGTCATGTAGAATTGTGAGGAGCGGGCTAGCAGGCAGGTGGCTTCACACTGATGAGTGGCTTAGGCAAAGATGGTCACTGGGGAATTACAGTCTCTGCCTCAAATTCCCACTGGGAGGTCCTGAGCCTGCCTAGTGACCTAAATAGTAGTGTTCTTTGCTCATTCCCTGCTCACCTGGGTACACCCACTCCCTCTAGGGGCCCCTGTCTTCTGAGCATGGTAACCTCACTGTCTTCAGTCCAGGAACCAGCTGTGGCCTCCACATCTGTGCACAGCCTGGGGGGCTCAAAGTCTGAGGAGCTGGAGGATACAGGCCCAACGAAGGCAGGAAACAGAAAACAACCCAGAATAGAAACAGCAAAGCACTTCCTCTGCAGAGACACATCCACTGTCCGTTCTCTCTGAGGAAGCTTGGCCTCTCACTGCAAGGTCTCTCTAGCTGTATAAGGCAGCTTCTTGTCACACTGACAAGTTACCTGACAGTCAACTCAAAGGAGTGAAGATCTGAGATTTTGGCCCGTGCTTGTTCAGCCATGTTACTTTTTGACTCAGGGTATCACAGGACCAGCATGGTGGCAAAGAGGTCTGAGGTCCACTGCCTTCTGGGAAACAAAACAAAGAGAGGGGAGGGGCCAGATTCCAATATGTCTTCAAAGACACTTTCCCAAGGACCTCACCTTCTCCTGTTGGGTCCCTACATTTAAAAGGTCTTATCACACCCTAATAATAGCACAGACAAGGAACCAACCTGTCGACTCACAGGCCTTTGAAGAACACTTACAAAGCACAATAGGCATTTGGTCCAAGTTAGGGAAGAAGAGCATGTGGTGTGCTTAAATATCCTTGTGTTGAAGCATCCTTGGGGTCCTGGTAGCTTTGCGTTGCAGACTCAGACCTGGACTCACACCAGTTTCTTCTTTCTCCCAAGGACTTAACTGCCCAGGACTTCTTTGCCGTGCTGTCTCTCCCAGGAAACCTCCAGCCTGCACTAGAGCATGTAACGGTCCCTCTAGTTTCTTTTCCCCACCCCTATAGAGTTTCTCTCATCCCCTTCCAGACATGTGTTCTACTTTTCTATGCACCTTCCACATCCGAATCCAAAAAACTCTAACCATGATCTGCTGCTATGGGAGGGGATGGCTGACAGTCGCCAACAGGCGAGAAGAAGGGGCTGGTTTTCCTCCCACCAACAAAATGCTCTAGGACTGGCTGCTTGTGATCTGTCTTCATAGAGAAACTGGGAGATGGGGCAGATGGGAAAACTGAGACTCAAAGAGACTAGGACCTCTCCCCAAGGTCTACCTGAGGTTGTACATCAAGTCAGTGATGGGGTTGGGCCAGGAGCCTATAGCACTGCAGCCTGAATCTCGGCCAATTCTGAGTCTTTTCGGGAACCTTTTTGACAGATGGCTTCCCTCTGCATGAATACTTCTAGTTCCTGGGAGCCCAGCCCTGTGGAAGGCAGCTTCTGTGCTTCCGGGCAGAGCCCCAGCTCCTTCTACCTTGTAAAATGTTGCTTTGTGGCAGCCACCTTCCACTGACACACCTTACCTTTCATTTGTTGGGTCATTCATTCATTCACTCCTTTGATCATATGTCTGTGTCTAGTGAAGTATATGAGCCCATCTTACCTCTCAGACCTGGGACGACACCACCGCGTACAACTCGTGTATTGTAGAACTGAGTTCGACTCCAGGTTGGCAGTGATTCTATCTGTGTTCTCTCCTGCATCTCCAGGACCAACAACAGCAAAGGGGCCTACCTAATGAAAAGGATATTTTCATGGTGGGGAATATGAGTGAGCTGACGTGGAATAGAAGATGTCCGGGTGCGGTGACAACAGACAACACAGCCAGTTCTTCCAGGGGTGGGGCTTTCCCAAGGAAAGGGCAAGGAGGTGTGAGAGAAGGGGTGAGGTTTCCAGAGACAGGAGGAGGTGGAGAGAGCTGGGAGGAGCAGAAGCAGAGACATGATAGACAATGGACATGATATAAGGGGGGGGTCCTCCTCCAAACCTGCATGCTGCAGTCTCAGGGTGAGAATAATGGGCAAGAAGAAAGGAAACGACTAGAGACCGTTGAACCACAAAAAGCCTTGAGCCCGAAGCAAAGGCATCTGCATATTGGTCTAAGGCAAGGGGAGGCTGCAGTGGGTTTCTAGGAAAATGGCAGATTTCAAGTGATGCCTTGTGATGAGAGTGCTCTCTCTCTCTCTCTCTCTCTCTCTCTCTCTCTCTTTCTCTCTCTCTCTCTGTGTGTGTGTGTGTGTGCACGCACATCTCTGTATGCAAGTCAGTGCTTGTATGTATGTGCTTCTTTATGTGTCTTTAATCTGTGTGCCTCTGTTGTGTATATATTCTGCATCTGTGTGTGGATGTCTCTGTGCATGTCTTTATGTGTGTCTCTCTATGCCTGTGTCTGTGTTTGTCTGTGAATGTCGGTATGTGTGTCTGTGTCTGTGTGAAAGGCATCTGCTAGCTCCACCAGGAAGCCTCACGATCATCCAGGTGAGACATGATTACAGGGCAGCCAAATGACCAATCGTTTCCCAGCTGAATGGTAATTGGACATTTTAGACTCCAGGGCCTTGGTATCCTCCACCACAGCTTCCTCTGCACTGTTACCTCACCACAGGAGAGTGACTTAAGCTACTTATGGGTAATCCAGCTTTCAGCCCCCCTCACCCACCGCAGCTGCCAGCCCCTCACTGGGCAGAGTTGGGTTTCTGCATGAGGATGCTGATGTCTTCTCCCGTACCATTTACATCTTGGGGAGTTGACAGCCTTTGCCCGGAGCTGAAGCCACACCATTAGGCCCCAGTACATCAACCTTCATCCTTCTACCACAAGTCTGGGGCTGGCAGCGTCCTCACCAAATTGGCTTCTCTAGTTCCCTGGCCCAAATTGATTAATCATCAGGCAGTTTTAGCTATCAGCCCTGCTGCAATTGGCATATTTATTTCTAATCAGCTCTTAAAAATGGCATCATTCAGAGGTGCTTAACCACATTACTTAATTCTCAGCCTGTATTGCTATTGATTTCAAATATTCTCCTTCAGATATGGCTCATCACTTAATGCAGAAGTCTGTTTATATAATAATCTTATCTGGTTACTAAAATCTGTGAAATCTCTTCAATTGCCTCTAATGCAAGATTGGAGGCTGGTTGCTAAATGAGTCAATTTTACTTTAATTTGGTTTATTTACAGTACATGTTTTAATGCCGCACATTCCCATCTTCCACAGCAAAGCTGAAAAGAAAGGCAAATATAGGCGCAGAGAGAGGCATGCACTTTTCTCTGTCTGGAGGAATGGAGGAGGCCAGTTGGCAGGGCTTCCCAAATGACATGAAACTTTGGGCCTCTAGTGACCCGTTTGACATGCCTACCAAGGCCCTCAAGGTCCACAGTATTGGTACAGTTCTGTCAAGAGTGCCCAAGGAATCACATGGTCCCAGATCTTCCATTTTGTACAGGTGAGACAGCTGCTCACAATGCAGAGTCTTCCCTATCTGGGAAGTGGGGCTGATGTAAGATTTTTCCAGGTCCCTTGGGAAGACACCACCATGAGACTCTGACGTCGATGAGCATGCAGCAAAGGTGCTGCACAACATACCTCTGCCATTTCCACTCCACTGGCAAGGCCCCCACAAGCACCATTTCCTACTGTGCCCACACCTCTGCTCTGAGGTTGACTGAAGACTCCTGGGAGTTTCCTTTAGAACTACGGAGGCCTTTTGGTCTGCAAAGGACAGAGGCCAACAGTTCTAAGTTTGCCGAGTTTCCTAAGCTTTAAACTCTAAACTATAGAGTGAGGCACAGCCAGTTCTCTTGGAAGAGCAAAGATAGGTCCTGAGGTAGGAACTCAGACCTGAGGCTCACAGACCCTACAATCTCTGCCTTCAAGTATTCTTACAGCATCTCTGTTCTTAACCAGAAACCTCTGTATCAGTCTTCTGTCCCTGTGCACCATCCTTCTCATAGGCTTCTTCCTGGTCCTGCTCCCTCTGCCTGTGGAGAACAGGCTCTCGTGTCATTGATTATTGGTGGCCTGAAGACCATGTCCCTGGGACCAGATGTCTGTCCCTGGTCCCGTCACCTGTGTCTGTGATAGAGAACCCGGCTGCACTTCAAATGCAAAGCTGGTAACAGCAACATCTGCAGAAGGCTAGGGGAGCATCAGGCCCTGGCTCTGAATCACCCTTGCCTTCTAGAGACCCAATTGGCAGAGTAATCCGGATGCCACCTCCTGGTAAGTGGATCCTATCAGGCTGATAGAAGTGACGGTGGGATGATAAGTGAACTGGACACTCTCTTCTGTCTTTTCCACTTCTAAGGCAACACAAAGGATGGAAAGCTGAGGTCTGTCCTTCTCCTCCCCCCTGGCAGTGCTCAGGAGCTTCCTGCTTAGAGCAGATGAGGCCCATCTTGCCCAGAACATCACAGCTCTCTCTTGGTCAGGTGTGAAAGCTGCCATTTCATGCTTATCTCCCCCAATTAACAACAGCTGGTCCCCTATAAAACCAACTGGTAAGATGGTTTGTTATTGAAAGACAATGCAACATCATTAGGCTTTAATGGCTACAGCCCCGTTTACCGTGCTGAGTCCGCAGGGTTAATGTGGCGAGATGTTGGGTCCCACCCTGCTGGGCTGCTGGGCTCTTTGCTATTTTTAGGCTTCTTCTTCAAGCCTCATTTTCTGAATCATGGAGCTGGGAGGTACTGGGGAGGTGGATGAGGGTCTTTATTTCCTGGAAGGAGAATTATTCAGGAGGTGGTTGAAGCCATATTTAGAAGAACCAGTTCATCAAATGAAATCATTTTGAATTAAAAATTTTAGAAAGAAAGAGAGGAGACAGACAGAGAGAGAGAGAGAGAGAGAAAGAGAGAGAGAGAGAGAGAGAGAACCTGTTTTGTGTGTGTGTGTGCCTGCATGAATCAACCTGTTTCTTTCAGTAGCTAGATAAGTGGGTGCTCCCCTACCCCCCTCCTTTCTTTACCACTGATCACTTCTGTTTGGCTCAGTGAAATGAGTCTGGGTCCTGGATTAAGAACTGACATAAGTCATAAGCTGTGCTCATTGAAGGGCATTTTCCCTGGCAATCAAAGAACTGAGCACTTACCTGGGAAAGAGAATCTTGGACTGACTGTGAACTAGAAGTCACACTCACCAAATTTGGTTCCGAGAATAACCTGTACTACTTGTAGTTCAAAATGGCCTCCCTATGTGACATTGTCACGCTGTGACTTAAAACTGAAGCTGGAGTCTGTGTATTGATCTTAGTGGTGGTGATTCACAAGGCTGCCTGAGAGGTCTGCTCTTAGGTAAAGAGGTTGGAAATCTCCATTATAGCCGTTCACTCAGCAAACAGAACCAACAGCTCCTATGGCTGGCAGGCACCACTAGCAGACATGGCTGCCTGGGTAAATCATGCAGAAATACCAGAGAGAAGGAAGGTTTTGGTAAAGGAAGTTTTACGTGTATTCTACTCTGTGCCTTCCTCCTTCCCTCCCTCCATCCCTTCCTCTTCTCTTCTCCTTCCCTCTTCCTTCTTTTTTCCTTCTCTCCTTTTCCTTCCCCTTCCTTCTATCTTCCTCCTTGGCCTCTATCTCCTACCAAGAGGAAGCCCCAGTGCCAGGCACACCAAGGTCAGGAACGGTGTCCTGGGCCATGGACAGCCATTTTCCAGCATGAGGCTTGGATAGAGCTTAAAGGTGAGGCCAGCAGCAGCCAGAGAAGGCTGACACAGCGCTTCTAGTTCCTTCTGTATTTACTCTCCTGCTTCCCCTGTGTTGATACTGAGGCAGACAAGTCTGATGACTCCTCTGCCAAGGGAGTCAACATATAGAGGAGGCATCCATCTCTCACCAGAACCATATGAGGAGGGCATCCAATGCAGCCATCCTGGCATGCAACTGCCCCAGGAATAGATGAGAATAGGTAGAACTAGGGAAGCTGCCCCCAACCCCCCATATACCATGGAGCATTCTGTGAAGACTGGGAGTGAAATCACAGCCCTCCTGGGTGTCATGTTAATGCAGAGGGACAAGTATGCTCTTACATCCTGAATGGGAGTAGATTAAAAGGACTCACTGGCTACCCCTCTTCTGAGGCGTGTCATCAAGTAGAGCCACAAGCACTCACTTCTGCTCCTCTCTCGTGCTTCCTAACCTTCCCTGGGGTAAGTGGTCAGTGTTAAAGTGGTAACTTCCACCTGCTTGGATCTAGAAGGAAGCAGTTAGATCTATACTCACTTTTTTAAACTATGCATTCATTTAGTGGATGTCTGTAGCTGAGTGGGTTAATCCAGACCATGTTCATGAAGGAGCCCTTGACTGCTTAAGAGGGCTTTGGATTTCCTGAAACTGGAGTTAAAGATAGTGGTGAGCAGCCACGTGGGTGCTGGGAACCAGACCAGGGTTCTCTGTAAAAGCACCCAATGCTCTTAACCACTGAGCCATCTCTCCATCCTAAACACTGCTTTCTTCTGATTTCCAGATTAGGACACATTTGTTCAAGCATGGAAGGGGGGGGGGAGGCTCAAAACGCCACATCCCAAGCTGAGGGTCTTCTTTAACAGTTAATGGCTGCTGGCAGAGAGGAAGTTAGTTTTTCTTTGGGGGTGTAGCCACGGATAAGGTGCCCTTGCTCCAGTAAATAACCCCACACCCACGTTCACGCACACAGCCATAATCAAACTAAGTAGGTCATGGAGAGGGGTTGACGAGATTGGGAGGGGATGACAGAGGGTCGTGGAGGTGTTTACATATGGTGAAAATGTATTGCATATGTGTATGAAATTGTCAACGAATGAAAACAATTTAAATCAGGGCGTAAGTCTGAGAAAATAATTGCTGTGCCTTTTTGGAGAGCGGGTAACAACCTAGAAGAAATCAGGAGGTTAAATACCAATGATAACAGTGTTGACTGAAGTAGTCAAGTGCCCTAAGAGCCATTTAGAGTGTCTTTTTAGCTCTTTATTTTATGTAGGTGCCATGTGCCCTCACACAAAAATTCTACCTCTCTTGGGTGTCAAGAACTGACTTGAAGGCAGACACTATTCTGGATAAGCATCTCATAATTCACTGGCCACTTCCCCCTCAGCATCTCACCTGTAAGCCTGAGCCCCTTCAGCATCTCACCTGTAAGCCTGAGCCCATGCGTAACTCCAACCAGACACCTGGCAGTCCTCAGCAGGTGTGTCACAAATAAAAGAATGGGTGACATACTCCAAAAAGAGACCCTACCCAGCCTCTTTAGAGTAGGATTTTGGGAAAACCTCGTTAGGCGCAGTTTCGACTGCAGGCAGGCTTCCTGCAAACCAGCTGACCTGTATTTACAGTCTCCACATTTGTTTTGGAAGAAATCCAAATGTCCACTTAACTGGGCTGGAGGCCAACATAATCTTGCTATATTGTTTGTAACCACGAGATTAATGGCGGGCCTTGCTCCGAGCCTCGTGGTGACATCATTCACCTTGGGGTGTCTCTTCAGTGCAGATTACAATAATGGATTGGTCTTCACAGGGTCTGTCGGCTCTGCTCGAGGAACCTCAGCTTCTGCAGAGAAGCAGCAGAGGAAATAAGTTGCATCTCTTCAGAGATGGACCGACATGAGGAACATGCTAGGCTCAGTTTGAGTAAGAGGCCTGATTCTCTGTCTCTGTCTCTGTCTGTCTCTGTCTCTGTCTCTGTCTCTGTCTCTCTCTCTCTCTCTCTCTCTCTCTCTCTCTCTCTCTCTCACACACACACACACACACACCCGCAAGCGCAAACTTGAGTGTTTTACATACATTAAGTTACTGTAAGAGCTAAATAAGAGGCACAGCTTGTACCTGTGTCCCAGAAATTAGCACACACATTTGCATCATTCATGGAAAGATGATGAATCGGCTCATCTGATGCTAAAATATGACACAGGTTATAACTCAGCAACAATGAGAAACAACTTCACTAATAAGTACACAAAGAAGGATCTGATGATAGACATTCTTCCAAGGAAGAGAGGCAAAGGGTCAGTGATGACATGGTAAGACTCTCACTGTTACTAATCACTGAAGAAACACACATTAAAAACACAGTGAGGGATAGGGAGATGGCTTAGTCGTTAAAGAGCTTGCTGCAAAATCATGACAATCTGAGTTCAGATCCCCAGCACCCAGTAAGAAGCTTGAGTGTGGTAACACAGGCTTGTAATCCTGATGATGAGAAGGAGTATCTTAGTGGCATGATGGCCAGCCAGTTTAGCCAATTAGGGAGCTCCAGATTCAGTGAAAGACCCCCACCTAGAAGCTAAGGTAGAGAATTGCTGAGGACCTGATACTGACATCTGGCCTCCATACATACATACACACACACACACACACACACACACACACACACACACACATACACACACACACAGGACTGCACTTGCCTGAAGCACCTACTGTCAGGTCCTGTCCTGAAATTCAGTATTAAGGAAGGAAGTTGATTCAGAGGCATGGGTACACACAAGGACACACACACACGAGCACACATACAGCCTGAGTTAGAGGCATCACAGCAGAAAGTGCATGGAGTGGTGGTGGGCAGGCATGTGGGACTCATCTCTGAGACCTTTTGCCTGAAGCTACGGAATGTCCTGGCAAAACCTGAGAGGGCCCTGCACTTTGCCTGCTGTCAACTCTCTTCCCTCATTCCTAGCCTGGGGCCAGGTAGTAATGAGCGGTATTCCAAAGGGGTATCTCAGTCATGTGTCTCTTTCCAGGCACAGCAGTGGCCAGCTGTGCAGCCCGGGGCAAGCAACTTCCTCTCAGTGCATCTTGGATTCCTCCACATTGGGCACAAATGCTTCGGATGGTATTGGGAGTTGCAGAAAGGAGCCAGGGAGTGGCAAGCAAGGGCCCAGCAGGTCCTTGCCAGATGCCTGTGACTGGCTGTACCACTCAACACCTGGAGGCACCCATGTGTCTGCCCGGGCGTGTCTTCTATCCCCTCCTTGGTTCTGCCCCTCTGTGACCCTCTCCTCACCCGAGTCTCAAAGCATGGGTGGATGGTTTGATGTTAACTGGCCTGGATGAAATGCTTTCTGCTGGCAATTGCCTTCATTGCCTGCTATAAAATTACATCTATATTTAAATATGCTGAGATAATTCTTAAGTTTTATTAGTACTTAAATATTTTGGCATGTTTATTTCTCCTGAAACAATTATGGAGGTTTCATTGTTTTATTTGAAAAAAAAAAAAGAGGCTAAATCTTCTTTTACAATAAACCCCCGACAAGCTAGGCATGGTGCTCGGGAGCTCCAATGTACCCTGTTATCAGTTACTCAGCTCAAGTGAAGTAGAGCCCAGTAGGAAGGGGCTAGCCTTCCTGCTGTAATCTGGTCACCCTCTGCAAACCTCGAAGCCTCTGTCATGTGACTTCTCATAATCATGCCCTCCCCCTCTACCCCCCCCCCAGTAATCATAATAGGGCTTTTGAAGTCACCCCACACTCTTCTGTCCCCGGGGTTTGGTCCCACCTTTGTCAGCAGCCCCTATGGACTTCTCTTCCTTGACAAGTTCTGAGCAAGCCAGCTGTTTCCTGAGGCTCCTGGGGTTGGGGCACGGGGGACAAGAACACACTGAGGCTTTGTTTAGAAGTATTATGGTTAATGCTAATAACAGCTGGGAGAGTGGAAAGGGCAGGGCTGCTTTTCCTCATTTTAAAGATGGAGACAGCAAGGTCCCGAGAGGTTGCCTGACCTGCCCAAAGTCACACAGGTGGTCAGCCAAAGAAACAGTCTCAGCTGCTAAACAGAGGGTCCACACTCTACCTGACTGCCCCATGCAGCAATGGGTGTCAAGCTGCTTGATGCCACATGGAAAAGTGCTCCATGTTTAACTTTGGAGAAGACTGCTCTCTGATGCTGGGCACTTGTTTCATCAGCGTGTTTCCAGTGTCGAAGCCCAGGGAAGCATAGCAGCCTAGTGATAGCAGGGAGAGCCAGGACTAGACCCTGTGTTAGACATGTGGCTTTGAATGCATTCCTTCACCTCTGCATGGGGAAAATGATACCCACAGAGAAGGAGCCCAGCAAGCACTTGAATCAAAGCACACATGTGCAGCATCCATCTGAGGCAGCTTCTATGGTTATTGCCCCATTTGACAGATGCAGAAGCCAAAACACAGACAAGACCAAGGGATCCCTCCCCTGTCCCATGGCTGGCTCCAGGATCAGAGCCCACATGATCTTCAGAGTAGGAGGCTGGAGGAGCAGGGCATCAGAATCCACACAGCACAGCATGGGGGACTTGACAGGTGAGGAGGCAAGGCCATAGCAGAACTATTGTCACACTCACGCAATCATGGCAGCCACATTTCTCAGCCCAGATTCAGGTCTAGCCTGTGTAGTATCAGCACAGACTAGATATTATCTCCTATAATCCGATTCTCCAAGAAGCTAGTCTGGCTTCTGTTTTCCATGTTAACTGCAACTCCACTGCCCCTTCTTACCTCCCAAGGCCTGACATCTAGGGGACCCTGGGCTCTGTGCACAGCATGGATGCCTCTTACCTTTCCAAGAAAAATAGGAGTCAAGCAGGTTCATTGTTGTAGTGAGCTCCTTATTTTATAGACAAGCCAGCCCCCCCCCCAGCTGCCCAGGTGAACACCAACCACAGCTTTGTTAAAGTTGGGGAACCAGGCTGTTTGACAGAACAGTGTGCGGGTTAAGAGGTACCTGCTGAGACCTGGGTCTTGGACTATGACACCCAGCTGCATGGCTTTGGGAAAACCCCGTTCCTCCTGAGCTTTTCCCCTCTTACCTGTGAGATGGGTTTTGTCAGTAACAGCATCTTCTGACCTATTAGGAAGGCTTGGGATTAAGGTATCTCATAGCAACTCTAATGGGTCAGAACTGATGGCAGTCAGACTCCATGGTAACTATCATGACACCTCCAGAATACACAGCCACTCCCAGGATGGTCATCAGGGGCCAAAGAGAAATGCTCATGAAGTCTCATAGAAGGGGCTCAGGAACCAGCAGCCCTCCTTTTATTTGTACATTTTAAGAGCCCTGCTTTCCTCTGGGTTGTGACATTTTCAACATTTCAATCCCTCTCAGCATATGGTAGAAATTTCATTACTGCAGCTTTAGGTAGAGGGAAAATGCCAAACACTGTGTGGGGAGATGTGCTTCAATACTTCAGACACTAGCTAAGCAGACCTCTCTGTGCATAGTTCCAGGGGGAGGCCAAAGGGCTCAGCAGCCTCTACTCCAGGGGGAGACCCCAGAATCACAGTACCCACACTCAGGGCAAATAACACCATGACAGGAGACTGAGCAGGGCGGTGCAGCAGGGCCCCGTTGGGTCTCGGGGCCCTAAGCCCAGTTTCCAAGCCAGGTAGCCACATCCCCCTGCAAACAGACTGGTCACCAGTGAACTATCTGGTCACACTGATTCCTATCTGGTCACACTGATTCCTACCACAGTCTCCTGTTCACAGACCCCACATAGGAGGAGGGAGGGAGAGAGGAGCCCAGGAGGAGAGAGGAGGAGGACTCACTGGCTTACACCTGGGTGGTCTACAAAGACTCCCCAGAGGCAGAGAGCTGCCTTGGGCAGGGGAAAGGGGTGGAGGGGATGGAGGGGGCCTCTCTGTAAGAATGTAATGTTAGAATCTGAACCAGACAGCTGCTTGGGCCACAATATCTGCTGCAGCCTGCCCCGCTTCCCCCTGACAGACACCAACAGGTACCGCACTGAGGATGTTGCCTGAACACTACTAAGCTAACAGACTCCAGGTGCAGGGCTTCCTCACCTGGGGAAGTTAAGTTTACATCAAAGAAGGGCATTGATGGACGGACTTCCTGCTGCCCCCTTTTCCCATCCCTGCCTCTTTGCCTGGGAATCAGAGAGCCTGCCAACAAACCTACTGTGAAATCACCCCTTCCCCTTCCCTCAGAAGATGAGCCTCCAACTTCTGTTTTCCATGCTGTGTTCTGCCTGTCTGTCCGTGGCTTTAATAACTCTTCAAATAAACTTCTTAGCCTTAACATTCTATCTCTGCATCCCCTCGAGCCCCACCTCAGAGACTTTTCAAGTTCTGGGGTAGAAAAGATGAACACACAGTGAGATGGATATGCAGGCATCAGGGACACCCCCGAGTAAGGGAGCCCAGTCCTCAGAAGCCCTGAACATAGCTTTTTGTCACCTTGTAGGGTTGATGAAATCGATCATCTGCACAATTGACGCAGGTGGGTGGGTGGCTTGCTAGTACCGAGGGCACATCTGAGCACACTGCAGCAGAAGGTTCCAGCCCTCAGAACAAGGGAAATGAGGGTGGTAAGGATGAAGAGGAAACCCAGGGAGTCGAGTGAGGGCAGAAAAATGGAGTGTGCTCACTGATGGGGACCAGCAAGCTCTGTCAAGCAGAAAACCTCAGGCAAGGTCCTGCTCAGTCCCACTACCGGGTGAAAGGCCTTTTCCCCTTCTCCTCTACAGGCAGTTCAGAGGAGAAGTGAGGAAGACAAGGGCTCTTGTCATCAGGGCTGCACTGACAGATGGGAGGCTAGCCTCAGTCCTAGTAGAATATAATGTACATTAGGTTGGTGAATAATCTTGTGCTGTTGAAGCTGTAGAGTTGGCTCACCCTCTCCTGCATCAGAACCTAGGGATTATTTACCTCCTCCAGAGCTTCCTGTCCTGGGGCAAGCTGCTCCACCCCACTCCCCATGTCACAGAGAAAGGAAAACAAGCCACCGGGTCCACTGTGACCTTGAGAAGAGCTAAATGGAAAACTAGAATATAAAATGCCTATGGTGGGAAAGAGCCTGGAAGCGCTTCACTGGGCACAATGCTCTACCCTGCTCCAAGCTCTCTCCCTAGAACAGGGAAGCAGTTTCAGCAGGCTTTCCCAGTCAGTTTTTGTAACATGATGATTTTTTTTTGCTTGTTTTGCTTTGATTTCTAAGATTCATTTATTTTATGTGCCCTGATGTTTTGCCTGCATGTATGTCTGTGTGAGGGTGCTAGATCCTGTGGAGCTGGAGTTACAGAGAGTTGTGAGCTGCCATGTAGATGCTGGGAATTGAACCCCGGTCCTCTAGAAGGACCAGTGCTCTCTAGAAGAGCAGCCAGTGCTCGAAAGGCTGAGCCATCTCTCCAGGACTGCTGATGTTATCTTTATCTGCTATCATTTATTCTTTTACCAACCCCAAAATGTTCTTTTATCCACCCCCACAATGACTGCATACCAGTAACTCTGGCTGGCTGTCCCAGTCGGGAGACACCAATCAACTCTGGATATGTTGAACACCAGATTTGCTAATGTCTCTCTGTCTATCCACCGCTACTCTCTACCTGCTTCTTGCTATTTGGTCTTTCATATTTGTCTGCTATCTACTTAATAAACTCACTCTTTCAAAACCAAAAGCACAGCTATAGGAGAGCATCTCCAGGACCATACAGAGCATTTTGTACTGCTGAGGCCACTCACAGCTCACTGGCTGCAACTCTCAGAAATTAAAGGGGTGGGAGAAGTTATAGTCCAGCTCTCTGTCAGGCCCGCTGTAAAGGGTTGGAAGGCAGCATTTGTGGGGCCTCCCTTGCCAATGGAAACCTACTCCCCACAATTCCTCCACCTTAGACAAAACTGGAAGAGAGTGTGAGCATCTCTTATATTCACAAGGCAAATCCTACCAGCGTGTCCATCAGAACAAAGTCAGGCTCGTTTACTCCATAGAAGCTGTGGACTCTGTAGGCCTAAGAACTCGGTTCTGGAGAAGGCTGTAACTCCACCCTGTACCCCTCTGAAGGAAAATGAGGACATAACCGCTCCAAGGTGTGGTTGACGAGAAGGATTTTGCTGTAGATAAGAGGGGCATAACCGCCAGAGGCATCAAGAGGAGTCCAGACTGAACGCAGCCAGCAGAATAGACCAGGTCATGGGGAGGATATTGAGAGAATCAGGGGGTGAGGGCAAGAGGACCAAGAGAGCACATGGGAACCAAGGGAGCCTGTGTCTAAAATGACTGGGTTATATAGGAAAAGAAAAGCTGGGAGAAGGGAAGTGAAGCCCAGCCCCTGGGAGGGAGAGGTTTAGGATGGGAGTGGGGTGAGAAGTCCTGGGAAGAGCCACTGGTACTGAGAGTTGTCCTGGGGTCCTTTGGGATCCCCATACCTCTAGGGCAACACTTAGTTCCAAGCACAGAAGTAAGTAAGGATCATGGCCTTGAACTTAGTCCATACTGGGGTATGTGGGGTCACTGAGCCCTGGCTGGAGGCACTGGGCCATCCATTTCACAGATAGCAATACTAAGGCCATCCAGAGCAAGGAGGGCAGAACTGCAAAGCACAGAGCCCAGTTTTTGCTAAGCTGGTGCCCTCTCTCCTGGATGGCTCTGTTCTAGGTAGTTAGAGTAAGAGGTTCTCCTCAGAATGTGCTTCATGGACTGCATCACCCTCAAGAACACCCAAACACCTGGTGTAAATGTCAGCTTTTTTCTGTTTTCCGGGGGGGGGGGGGGGGGGGGGGACAGGGAGGAGGGTGCCACACAGCTTTCTCTGGGCTCCAGTACAGTGTGTATTTTCATCCTGCAAAGTATCTTAAGGAAAATATTCATTCAGGTATTGTTGCATGACATGCCTTTTATCTCCCCCCACCCCATGCAGAGCAGGGAGGCCTCCCTTCCCAGGTTCTGGCTGAGCAATGGTCTCCTACATCTGAGAAAGGACAGTGTATGATGGGTCTCTGGTCTGCTGTCCTGGGACCTAGTACTAACTCACGTCTGATCGCATCTCCTTCAAGTTCAGATTGCATGGGACCACCAGAGTCCCAGAGCCTGGGAACCATGGGTAGGGAACAGGACGGAATGCCATGGCAACCCTTCCGCAGTCTTGCATGGACATCTATTCTAGAGGTAGGCTCTGATCAGGCTGCTGGGTTCAGCGGGGGTCTTTCTTGCTCTGATAGCCTGTGCTGTATAACATTGAAATGGAATGATTTGAGGGAGAAGCCTGTCTGCCACTGGGGCTGAAAGGCTAAGTACCCCTCTTGGGAGGCGGACTAGCTGCAGCAGCAGCAGCGCTGGCTGCCTGCCTGACTGGTACACACTGAACTGCATGCAGGTGGGCATCCCACCCTGAGTCTCCCTACAGAGCCACAAAAAGAAAGAAAGAAAGAAAGAAAGAAAGAAAGAAAGAAAGAAAGAAAGAAAGAAGAAAGAAAAAACCCAATCACTCATTCACTCACATGCTTATTAAGCCAAGAGTTTATATTAAGCTGTTAGAATACGTTGCATGCTAGTGGCTGGTTAAACATGATGCCAGAGGTGGGCTCTGGGGCGGTTCGACTCGTGTTCTTATAGTAACAGCAGGACTGAGCTCCCCTGTGCAGGAGAACTGAGTGTGGGCTCAGAGAGGCAACAGCAGACTAAGCAATGTGGGGGCTACAAGGCAGGAGCTGCTAGGAATGTCCAGTTTCTTGTCCTCACTCAGTTATTTGTGAAATGCTTTCGCCAGGGTGCCTCCCTCCCTCTCTCCTTTGGATTAAATATGCATCATGTTCTACAGAGGATGCTGGGAATGCAAATGAAATCCTGGAGGAAACAGGCCAGGAATGAGATTGTTGGAGCAAGCACAAGGCACGATGGGAATTCAGAAGCCGCCTCTCCCCTACTCCCACTTGGATATCTTGGACATCTTTGTCAGCAGGTGATACTGAGAGTTCCTTCTGCCCGACTGAGTGCCTACACACTCTAGACTACAATGAAGGGTGGTGCAGTACAGGCCTATATGTTTTGCCTAGACCAAAACAGACTCTTGGACCCTGGTTCTACAGACATTCATCAACCCCCCCCTGGAGTTTCGGGGCCTCTCTGGCCTGGTCGGATGGTCTCAGTCCCTTTGGGCCCTCCTTGCTAAGTGCAGAACCTGGCACTGCCCAGAATCTAAAATGAAGAGCTCCGGACTCATCCTATCACAGGCCTATTGTTATTCAGCTGCAATATGATCCTAGAAGTGAGGAGCCCACCACCTGTGCCCCTGGATGCCAGTCACTGGGGATCCCGTAGAACGTATCCTGTCCCTACAAGAATGTCCTTATCTTTCAAGAACAATTTTCAGGTGGATTAGAGGAGGAGAAAAAAACTTCAGGGCAGAATCCAAGGTCGATGTTGAAATGTTGAACAGTGGTATTTGCCCTGTGTTCCTCTCTGTTGCATCTTTTTTTTTTTTTTTTTTTTTTTTTTTTTTTTTTTTTTTTTTTTTTGCAGTACAAGTTGGAGATGAAAGAATACACTGATAAAAACTATATGATTGTTGTGACTAACAAAGTATTTGACTATCAAATGGAACTTTGGTTCCAAACCAAGTATCAATAAAAAATAAATATTGACAACAACTGATTTTCTACTTCTTACTCTCTCTGTTGTTTAAATGGAATAACAGAAGTGAAATTGACATGGGCTTATGCATATACAGAGTGTCTGCTTGTCGAGGTAAGGATTCAGGGTAAATTTGCTGTGTCACTCTGAAAATGTGTTTCTACCTCTCAGGTTCAATCTGCTCTATAAAACAGGGCTAGCCTCACTACACTATGGGGGTGTGGTGAATGAAACGAGACAAGCAAGACCGAGTTTTCTGCGGTACCTTTGATCTCCTCGGCCAGCCTGTTTTAATTTGCAGCCCCTTGGGAACCACTCTGCCTTGGATGCCCTGATAAAAAAGTAGGTCACAGAGTGAGACGAGGGGCCACTTCCTGCCATCTTGAGCTCACAGGGACACTTAGCTCCAAAGACTCGAGAAACGGTCTCCCTTACTGAGTGAGGACCCAAAGAAAGGCTGAGGAAGTTTCGAGACTTCAGTAGCAAGCTTTCTCCACCTTCCGCATCCAAGGCTTGTACAGTTTTTGAAGGGCCCAGAGTTTCTTCCTGGGTTGGGGATGAAAGAAACAATAAGGAGGTTTACCTTCAAAAGCCCACCCTGGCTCTGGCAGCCGCCTCCCTTGACTGCGGTGCTCCTGTGAATTATGCATGAGGTTCTGGTGGGAGCTGTGTGCTTTTTCAAATATTTCTCTAATTGATGAGTGGGGCTTTGATGAATGTCTGTAGAACCCAGAGCATCTGATCACAGGAACTCTGTCTTGTTCCTCCTTGACAGATGTTTATTTGACGTAAAGGGGGTGCAAGGTCCAAGGAGCGGCTTCTCTTTATTGTAAACAGAAATCCTACGGTTTTGTTCCTAAATCCTAACAAGGACCAGTCTCTGAGGTCTGATGCCCGCCATCAGTCAGATGAACCGGCCGTGGGCAGAAAGCTCAAGTGTGCAGCCCTCACATAGGCTGAGCCCTCCTTTTATCTGGAGTGCTCATCTGTCTATTGAGTAATGCTTTCTGGACTTCATCTATGAAGGCAGACAGAACCCTCTAGAACCAGGATACATATGCGTCAGAATGAGCACCGAAACATGGGCCAAGGGACCATGCATCTTTGTCTACTTGACTGATTGTGATGGCACTCCATGGCCCCAGACTGGCCAGTTGGCATGTCTTTGGGGGTTTCTTGATTTAAAATTGATACAGAAGGGCCCAGCCCACCATGGGTAGTACCATCCTTAGAAACGTGGGTCTGGGATGTATTAGAAAGCCAGCTGAACAAATTAGAAGAGCGCACCAGTAAGCAGCCCCCCCCCATGGTTTCTCCTTCAAGCTCTTGCCTTGGCTTCCTTCAGTGATGGACTGTAAGCTACGAAATAAAACTCTTCCTTCTCTAGTTATTTCTCACAGCAATAGATGGCAAGCCAGAACATGGCCTCCTTCTTTTTGCTTTGAGACCCACCATGCATAGGGAACATGTTTAAGTCACTGACCTGCAGAAGCTGCTGGAGGGAAGGGAGTCTGTGTTGGCCTGTGTTGGGGCCTACATACTGGAGTTTAAGGTCAGAATGGTGCCTTTAATATGGTGTCAGTTGTGCTAAGGTCTGGGGGCCTGTTCCACTGGGCAGAGGAGAGTGAGAAGAGATGCCACAGTTAATAGTCCTCCAGATGCCAAAGTCACAGAGCCTGTAGATATTAAAGGACACCAAGGACAATCTGCAAATGGCTCTTGTACAGAGATATTTGATAACTTAAATGAAACAGAGTACTTATTTTAGAAATGTATTAACTCTCTTAGGAAAATAATAGACACTCTGAATAGCTCTACATTTATTAAAGAAATAGCTTTGAGTTTAAAAAGAAAATCTCGCAGAAAGGAAAACTCTAGGTCAAGATGGCTGAGTGTACATATTCTGCCAAACATTGAAGGAAGAAGTGACACCAATTCTGTATGACTGCTCCCAGACACAGAAAAGGAGAAGGTCGCAGCACATCTGTAAGGCCACCATTATGCTGAAGTCAAAACCATGTAAAAAATCATACAATAAGCAAAAGTCTGAGCAAATATTCTTCATGAACACAAATAGAACACATATAAAGTTACTAAATTGGATTTTAAAAAAACCAATGCATTGCAATTTATGTAAAAGAAGGAAGAAAGCCAGGGTGGTCATAACAATTTGGGGATTAAGGAGCTTCTGTATGTGGGATCCAAGAGTGCAGGGGATGGTGAAATGGGCAACTTGGAGGACACAGCAGACTCCCAGATGCAGGCAGATGCAGAAAAGGCAGCACAGCATGATTTTTGACAAACTCCTTGAAAATGGTGTTATCTTTTTACCAAATACCATCTGAGATGATAAAAGATCGATAGCCAAATAACATCAGACGTGGGAAATAAAAACTTCCATGAGCCCAACTGTACATCTGTCTGGAAAAGACACAACTGGTGGGAGACACATGGAGAAACTTTCTCTTGGCATCTGGAGGCAAAAGGTTCTCAGGTGTGACACCTGTGGCATGGTTCACAAAGGGACAAGAGTCCATAGATTGAACTTTACCAGAATAAAAACTGTTTCCCCATGAGAAACACCGTTGAAAGAATGGAAGGACGGTTCACAACCTGAACAAGAAGATTTATTAACCACACATCCAATGAAGCACTTGTGTCTGATACAGACAATAATTGTTTAAATTCAACAGAAGAAAAATCAAAGAACCCAATAACCAAATGGGCAAAGCAACCTGAGTAGATGAATGGATGCTTCCTTGAAGATGTACAGGCTGTGAAGTTCATGGAATTCAAAACAGAATAAAACTATCTTCAGATACCCTGAGAACGTGTTAGGACGGTGTTCTGGTTACATTTCTGTAGCAGTGATAAAATACCCTGACAAAAGGCAACCTAGTGGAGGAAGGGGTTACGTTAGCTCTCGATTCTAGGCTCTAGTTCATCACAGTAGGAAGTCAAGGAAGCAGGCTCTTAAAACAGCTGCTTAAATGGTCAGGAGCAGAGAGAAATGAAGGCACTCATGCCACCTCTCAGCTTGCCCAGTCTTCTGTCCAGCCCCATACCCAAGACCAGGAAATGGTGCTGCCCAATTTTAGGTTGGACCTGTACAGATCAATTAATATGTAACCAAGACAATGCCTCACCCCACTCCCTCCAGGGTGTATCCTCAGGCCAACCTGATCTGGAGAGTTTCTTACTGAGCTTCCCTACCAAGGTAATTTAAAGTTGTATCTAGTTGACAATTAAATTAACCATTACAGATAAACTAAATACATACATACATAATACATACATACATACATACATACATACATACACACATACATACAATTTCTTAAAATTAAAAAAAAATCTAGTGATGGCATGGAGCAACTGGAACGCCATTATGTTATGATTATATAGACTGGAAACACTGCATCTTTCCTCAAGAGTGAGTGAGACTGTCAGATGCTGGGTCCTGTCGCCAATCACATGACTGAGGAGAGCTCAGTCAACAACTCTCACCTGCCAAATGGATCTAACCCAAGACTGTCCTCAGAGAGTCAAGGGCAGGATGAAGTTAGATGGTCAGCATAAGTAACCCTGCTATGGTTCCAGGAGCTGCAGTAGAGGGGTGTGGGGTGTGGGGAGACAGGAGGAGCAGGAAGAGAGCTCATCATCCCTTGAGCAAGTGGCCACTTTCTCCTGTCATCATGAATGATGACAATATTCCCAAATTGCTGTGATCTCTTTTCATTCTCTGTGCCCATCTGATCCCTGACAAAGTTGTCAGAGACCTAAGCCCAAAATTCAAGACAGGTCCCTCCCTCTGATGACTTCTACTGCTTCTCTGGGTATATCTCCAGTTGTGCCAGATCCCCCTACTCACCTCTCTTATGTTCCCACACCCCATATGTCTTACCAAATGTGCTATACTTATTCCTGTCTTGGCCTTTGAACCAGCCATTTTCTCTGCCAAGACAGTTCCTGCTTCCCCAGTCATCTGTCTCTGTAAACCTTTCCCACCCTCAGCTTCTCCATTCACCTCCTTTGCTCCCATTAACCTGTGTTCCCTTCCATGCATTTCCCTATTCCTTAGCATGCTTCCTCCCTGCCAGGGAGTACCTATGTACCATGCTGGCCACTCATCCCAACCCTAGGCACTGCCTGGAATGTGGAGGAGTTCCTCGAAAGAAATGAGCAAATGTAGAGCCATCATAGATGATAGCCAGTCCTGTGTTCATCCTTTGTTCCTGGAGAACTTTGTTCAAATACCTTTGGTGACCTTCATCTCCAGCCATAGGGTGTCACACTGACATGTGCGTCTGTCACACCATGTCACACTATTGTCTTTGAAGTCTCTGTAGCTGAGGAAAATCTTGAATGTCTAATCTTCTTGCCTCCAACTCCCAAGTTCTGGGATTATAGGCATGTGCCACCACAACTTGTTTGTGTGGTACAGGGGTTTGAACCTGTGACCTGTGCTAGACAAGTACTCTACAGACTGAGCCGCATCTCCAGCCTGCTCATAGTACTTTTGAATGTTCTTTCCCATGTGTCTCACCAGACACTTAGGTCTAGAGGGCTCATGGAGCCAGACAGAGCCTTGTGAAGGGAGCCATTAGAGTCACTGGAGACACTGGAGGCACTGGAGACACCGGAGGCACCTGAGACACTGGGGGCCACAATTGTGCTTAGGGCACTTGATGCTTGAGTCTGGAATTTGCAGAGTCCTGCTGATCAGCAGGGAAGGCATGTGACACCACAGCTCCAGAGATGCTAGGACAACCACACAGAGTTTTGGTCCAGACTCAAAGATCCTGTCTGCTGAGCCTGTCTGGTCTGGTAGGAAGAGGATAGGCTCTGGGACTTGGGTTAGGTTCGCCATGGGGAGCCACTGTTACTAAAATGGCAGAGCTCAGACTCCTAGCTTCTAAATCAGATGACTCTTTCAATTATTGGCTCCCCTGGGATGTTTTAAATAGCTTCTCTCTTTACTCTCTACTTTACTCAGCAGAGGAGGGAGTGAGAAACTGGCCATGCTTTAAGTGGAGCCAAGAGAAAAGAGGTCCACATGCAACTGGGAGATGGGAGCTCTGGACCAGGTATATGTGTAGGCATCATGTGGGAATGAGCAGAATGGCCAGGAGGAGTGGCCTGGCACTCTAGACTCTGTGGTACCTCTTTCCTGAGAGCATATCCTTCTAGAGCCCTGGAGGGCAGTGCCTAGGTTCTTGTTGGCTTCAGTCTTCCTTGGCTATTTCTTAGAGAGGTCTCAGCATCCAGTCAGGTTCATACAAACTCCGAGCAAAGCCAGCTCAGTCTGTGACAGTGATTGATCCTGCTCTATGCCCGTGCTTCAGTCTGTCATTCACCAGATACGAGGGAGGAACTCAGCAATGACACCCAGTGCTCTGCTTACAGCTGACTTCCAGGGCTGAAGAATTAGCTCCTGGGGAGCCTCCCTGGCTCAGCTTCGAACAGTAGAACAGGAAATCACATCATTTCTCTGCATTGGTCACCTGAGTTTTCATGAGCTGTGGTGTCACACCCCTGAGTTCAAATCCTGCTGGACCCCCTCCAAGCTTCACAACCTTAAGCTAGCTTTGTGTAGCTTGTCAGAACTGTAGGATGGATTTGCAAAAGGCAGGCAGTATCTTAGTCCTGAGCTTAACCAGTGGTCATTCAGAGTAATGCCCACACATTGCTCCAAACAGCACAGCTAGCGTTGCTGGGCAGGAGGAATAGCCACACCATGGTCATGAGACTTCTCTAGGAGTTGTAGCCACCTCAGTGTCACCTGGCCAGCAGCAAAGCCACTAGAGCCACAGATTCTTGGTGAAGCAATCCAGAGTGAAGTGCTGTCCACCAGTGTGACGGGCATCCCCCCTGGACTGGACTTCAGGCTGGGGGCTACGCTGACTTCTGTGAAGCCCACCTACAGAGCCCGTAGTCCCAAACAGGAAGGGAAGGTCTAACGAGGAGACAGCAGTGTTTGCCAAGAAGTCTGGAAGCAGGAATTTTCACCCAAGAATGAATGCTTAAAAGTTAGTGAGAACATTTCTGAAGCAAGTATGTGACCCTGTTTGTCTATCACCACCAAGGGGAGGGAATTGTCTATGACAGGCAGTTAGAGGGGCTCTCCTAGGACCCTGAGCTAGTAATACAGTAATGCTGACCTGTTTTTCTCATCTGCACCAGGGGCTCATTGCTGAGTCTATTTATCCCTCAGGGACAGGGTGAGGATGAAGTGGACTCAGGATAGGGACGGTCACTTCTGGCCAGAAGAACTCTCCAGTGACAGAATTTGGAGGAGCAGCCACCGAGCTTAGATTCTGATGGCAACACTGGCTTCTCGGTCTAGCTGTGTGATTCTGAGCAGCGAAAGGGCCTTCTTAACTTTCTGTTTCCTTGCTGGCAGAGAGCAAATGGCGTGATGGTGCCCACCTGAGACAATCGGCCTGTAAGTAGGCGGCATATAGTCCACAGCAGTACTTCACCCAGGTGGCTCAGTTTGGAAGTTTAAAACACCTCACCTGATCACATGCCTGGCTGATAATAGCCAAGCAGGCCCAGCAACGGATCTCCTTCCCACTAGAGCAGGGTGGCATCAAATGAGGAGCTCACTTTGACCCTGAAGTTATCTTTTTTTTTTTTTTTTTTTTTTTTTTTTTTTTTTTTTTTGTCTTCTCTGTGGATGGTCAACATTTACCAACATGGCTGCCAGGACCACTTCACAGAGAGTGCAGAAAGGAACACAGAGCTTGGCTGCTTTGTGTAACCGGAGCCCTCCCTGAGCCTCAGGCCAAGCATGACTTAATGAAATCCTGTTTACCCCTGGCCAGAGCAGCAGCTTTCAAGATTTTCTTGAAAACACAACCCAGATGGCCCAGACACTCACTTCCTGTGCAGCAGGAGCGAGGTGCACGTCCCTCCCAGGTGCCTGCCCCATGCCAGGGGCACTCGGGGTCCCACAGCATGGGGTCCCTGTTCCATGTTGACAGTGTTGTCCTCCCTGACTCTGGGGGCCATAGAAAGGCCTCATGTGCCAGCAGCCCTTGGGTATAAGGAGGCTAGCTTTAGATCCTCCACAGCACAGGCAGATGTGCTAAGTGAGCAGGTCTCCATGCCTGTGCCTGGCCCCTGTGCTCCTGCTCCAAGAGGTGGAGTTTCAGGTGCTCAGCCTTGTCCTGGCCCACACCTTGGCTTACACCTTTCTCTCTCATGTGTCCCCCACACTTTACATACCTAGATGAGCCAGTCTCATTGTCCTAGTTCACAGACATGGGAGAACTTGTTGGTGACATATTCCAGGATCACAAGCAGATAATGTGGGCCTCTGAGAAGGTGTGATTGTTGAGCTCACCTATGGGAGAGGGAGGAGAGGGGAGAAGAAGAGGGAGAGGAGAAAAAGAGGATGGGGAAGCGAGAGGGAGGGAAACAGAGAGACAGAGGCAACATCAGGGCAAAAAGACATTCCAACTATCCAGGACCTTAAAATCAGAGACCCTGTCCATTCCAGCCACAATTCCTCTATGGAATAAGGAGCCTGGACAGAGATCACTCACCCTTAGCATAGAGGAGCACCACGCAATCTGTTCAGGTCCAGCTAGAACAAAGAATTCCCTGGCACATGGAAGCTACAGGTTCTTGGGTCTTCACACTTCCCCTTCTCCAGAGTGAGGGGGTGGTAGGGAGCAGAAGGGCAGAGGGTCATGTGACTTCTTGGTCTCCCTAGTCATGTGCACCAGTTCCAGTAACAACCCTCTTCTTTCTGCTTCTGGAGAGTCCCCTGCCACTATTTCCTGGGAGAATGCAGACTGATTTAGCACTGAGAGGAAAGTAGAAGACAAGGGAAAACAACAAACAAACAAACAAACAAAAAAACAGGGATCACTTAGGAAAACAGCTCCACACTCTGTAAGCTAGGACTCAACAAGAGATCCTCAAGGAATGGGCACATAGTAGGTGTTCAATGGCTGTCACGTCCCCTTCCACTTTGCTCCTCAAATTTGTTAGAAAAATGGAGCTTTATTTTATTTAAAGGCTTTTAAAAACCCTACAAGCTGTTTTCCAAGGCAGTTAAAGAAATGTAATCAGTCGCATGGTGTCAAGCGACAGATGGAAAGGGTAACCAGGGAAGAACAGAGACTGGAAAGTCTCAGGCAGAAATGTTAGCACTGGAAGCAAGCACAGCCGTTACCTTCTCCAGGCTTCTTGTCATCAAGGGAACACACTGTGCAAGGACTGGAAGGGACTTGGCTGAGGACAGCGACGGATGGATGAAACAGCACAGGGAACTTCCTCTGGTTTGCAGAAAGGGACCCAAGGAACAGGAGGCTTTCCAGAGTCATTTGAAGGGCCAAGAGCAGGAAGCAGCTTCAGATGCATGTAGTCTGGAGTGAGACAGATGCAGCACTGGATCCTGGGAACCAGCAGTGTTTGGGAGAAGGAAAAGCAGCTGAGGCAATTGTACACATGCTGTGGGGGACAGTGAGACAAGAGCTTGGTCTAACCTCCCTCCCTCCCTCCCTCCCTCCCTCCCTCCCTCCCTTCCTCCCTTCCTTCCTCTCTTCTTTTCTTTGCATATGTCTGTTGGCTGTGTGTGTGTGTTCCTATGTACGTGGATGAATGGAGGGACACACAGACATGTGCAGATGTGTGTGGAGGCTCAAGATCAAGACTGGGTGGGTTTCTTGAATCTAGAACTCACCTTTCCAGCTAGTCCCTCTAGCTAACTTGTTCTAGTTGCTGCCTGGATGTTGGGCTGATGACAGGCAGGGCCATTGCTCTCACCCAGCTTTTACATGGGTTCTGGGGATCTGAGCTCCTGTAGGCACATTTGCAGCCCAAGCAGTTTACAAATTGAGCCATCTCCCCAGGCTGTGGACTTTCTTATGAAACTGAACATGGACCAGTTGACTATCCCAGTCCATCCACTTTCAGTTATTTATCTCTAAGAAATGAAAACTAGATCCAAATAAAAACTTGCACAGAGATGTGTACAGAGGTTTCTTTAGAACAGCCTCAAACTGGAAAATAATCCAACGAAACAGAAACAAACAAACCAAATTGTCATGCAATGGAATAGTACTCAGCAACAAAAAAGTACAACCATGGATACAGACAAAGAAACCCAGAGTGAGAGAGGAAAGCAATGACATTTAGGAAATAAAAATGAGAGATGGATTCTATTGGCATAAATAGAAAGTTTTTGAGCTGCTCAGAATTCCTACAACATCCTTGCTATGCTTTATAAGTATATTGTTGTATGAGTGCTGTTGTCTTTGAGTAGATCATGTACCTACCCAGCCTTCTTTGGGGGCACAGTTATGTGACCTCACCCATCAGATATTCCTGTTGGAGAACTGGATCCACATGCATCTTCACAACTGGATGGAAGAAGTCAGAACAGGCTGGCTAGCTGGTAGGGTCAGAGACTCAGAGGTCTTAGATTGCAGTAGCTATTGGAATGACACCGATGTGTTTGGGTACAGAAAGGATAGCAACTGTATGTAGTAAGTGAAAAAAATAATCTCCAGCTCTAGCTGGTGTGAGATGGTGACAGGCACTGATGGCATGATACCCCCTCTCCCACCTCAAACAGCTTCTCAAACAAGGTTTCAGATAGAAAGCTTGCTCTCCAGGAAAGTTCTCTGTTGCTTGTAAAAAGCTCCTTAGATACTCAGTATCCTTTCCATGGCTCCAAGAGCATCCTCCACTGCTGCCTTCAGCCCCAGTGCTTCACCTGGCACCTACTGCACCTGCATCCCTCCTCTTGATGTCCTAACAGCAACTCCAACCTTCCACTTGCTCAAATCAGAGCCCCACTCCTGTCTCTTCGTAAAATCCAACCTGTAAGATCATTTTGCTAGCCCAGTGCCCTGCCTCCTCTTCCTCTATCCTGCTATACTCAGCTGGAAAACCTCACTTCTGACCGGAGTTCTCAGAGCTCCTAGGCTAATCATGTTTCTCCCTGCTCACACATGGTCTGTTTGCCTTACCTCAACACCTCAGCCAGAATGGACATTCTAGAACCATCTGCCATCCCACCTTGTGATGGCTCTTCCCTTTCTTCAGAATCCATGCCTGTGCTTGTGTGAATGCAAACCTCCCACACATGGGGTATGACAACTGAACACGATGGTATGTATTTTTAAAATGCATCATGAATATGTAGGATTTGTCCTTGAAATGTGAGGGACATCGATGTACGTGATTGAGAGTATTAATGACAGAGAGGTGGGAAACCATCGCACCAATCAGTGTTGAAATACCACCTAAAGTTCAATGCTAATTTTTAGTTAAAAAAATGGTTTTAAAAAGGGGAAGAGATGCAAAGATCCTTAATTTTGGCAAAGGTTGCATTCTAAGTGTGCCGAGGGAAGCGTTGTACTTCAGAGCAATTTTCTTTCAGGTCAGGAATATGACAGTAGTACTGTCTTCTCCATTATTGTGCTGCTGGCTCTACAGGTTCGTGTTGGTGAGAAAGGAAAGGAAAGTGGAGATGGGGAGAGAACAAGGACGCCTTTCCCCTCATTCATGGGTGACTCGGTGATTTGCATAGAAAATCCAAACAATCAGAAAATGCCAAGAACTAAGAAGATACAAAAAAAAAAAAAATAATGTTGCCATGCATAAGACCAACATGCAGAAGGTAAACATGTTCTTCTATGCCTTCATTAACTAAGACACTGTGATGGAAAGTTACATACAACAAGGACAACCAACAGCAATGAACATATTGGCATTGGCATTGATGAATATACAAACATTAACCCAAATATATATATATATATATATATATATATATATATATATATATATATACACACACACACATATATATTACATTTTGTGACTGGGGAATGTTACAAAGATTCCCCCAATTTAGTCTATACATTCAAAATAATTCCAAGCAAACTGAAATACAATTTTAGGGACAGCTCAACAAATCTACTTCAAAATTGACCAAATCAAATGGAATTTACCTGTCTGTCTTCCCAGGGCTGGAGTTAACAAGCTCACAGTGCCTGGATTTTTTTTGTGGATGCTGGACATCTAAACTAACATGCTCAGGCTTATGCAGCAAGCACTTGATCATTGAGCCATCTTTCTGGCCTGATGACACAAAGTGTGTATACCTTCATTTACAAACCAGCTCTATTAGACTCCTCAAGTGATTCTAACAGAGACTCCTGTGCACCAGGCTCTCTACTTCTCTCCATCCTCTACTGTAGCCGATGTTCTCCAGGGTTCCAGTCAGTTATGAGTAAAGTGGTACCATCTCCCCTTCTGCCTTGTTTGCTTTCCTCACAGACTGAGCATGTCTTCAGAGACCCGCTGGCTTTAGGGTCTTTGACTGTGGGTTATCTGTGCATAGCCCTCTCCCATCTCTCTGGCTGGTTTCAGTTTTGGCTAGTTTGTCCAGATTGCCGTGCTTCTGATAAGGTTTGTATGGTATTTTGTTTTTGGAAAATGGTATTTGTTTGTCTGTCTGTCTGCCTATCTGTTTGTTTTGTTTTTTTTTTTCTTTTGAGACAGGGTCTCAAGTATGCCAGCCTGGCCTCAAACTTGCTGTACAGCCAAGAATGCTACATTAACTTCTGGTCCTCCTGCCTCTACTTCTCAAGCCCTGGGATTACAGGCATGCCCTGCCACATCTGGGTTTATGGGGTGATAAACTGGAACCTACGATCCTTCCATATTTGGCAAGCACTCTGCCTACTGGGCTAGCTCATCAGTTTCTTGAATGGTGCATTTTGATAAGCATAATTTTTCCTTTAAATCTGATACAAACTCACTTGTTTATTTTCTCCCTGACTGGTTTGTGCTTCATGGTGGGAAAGTCTTATTTAAGAGATAATCATGAGACGTATTGAGAGATGACTTCATGATAAGAGCACTGGCTGCTCTTCCAGAGGACCTGAGTTCCATTTCCAGCTTCCACAAGGAAGCTCACCTGAAACTCTGGTTCCAGGGCATCTGAAACCTTCCTTTGACTTCTGTGGGGACCAGACATGCATGCAGTATGCAGACACATGTGCTGGCAAAACACCCATACAACCATACAACATACAATTAAAATATTTTAAAAAATAATCCAAGAACATATTTTACCATTGTTAGATGCAGTGTCTACATCAAAATATTTAAACCATTTGGAGTTTATTTCTGTAGCAAGAATAAGACGAAGACTTGACTTGAGTTTTCTCTACAGGTAGTCATTTTTTAAAAACATGATTTACAAAGCAATCCATCCTTTCTTTACTGGTTTGTGATGGAGGCCATACTGTATATTGGGAAGATAATTCTTACCTGTCTCTAGCTTTTTTTGTACATCCTCAGAGCAGAGACTGTGACACACAATTTGCAACTATCTTTTCAAAAGTGTACTGCATGGTAAATAGCTGTAGAAAGAGAGGCAGTCCCCACGGAGAGAAAGGAACAAATTTCCCGACTGACTCGTAGAGTATAAACAGAATAACTTTTCTCTTGGGGACACAGGCCAATGCTGTCATTTGAGAAAGATTTAGGTTCCTTAAGCTGAGTGTGTATAAGATAGCACCTGTTGATCCTTCTGCCTACACGTAGGTGCTGCCCAGAGCCCTATAAGCCACCCTGTAGCGACTGTGACTTGGGGAGCAAATGCAGGCTATTCTGGCTACTGCTGCTTCTAAGTGTAATAAACTCCCTTCTCAGATCCAGGAGGCTCATTGCTTTTGCCAGCAGACATGAACTTGTGGCAGGCTTATTTGGTAGCCTGCAGGTTATACAGTGTGTCAGGCTCTTAAGAGATGGGACAGTCTTGAATTGTCATATGTAACTGGGACTCTTCTTTTGTAAAGACAACACCAAAGCTATTTTAATTGTCATAATTTTATTACAATTCTTATGTCTAATAGGGGAAACTTTCAAATTTGACTTCTGTCACTGTCAGATTCAATAATGAATCTGATTTGGTGTGTTCTAGGTTCAGTGAGCTACTGTCCCAAACAGGGTAGAGAAGACAAGACAGCAGGTTCCTGTCATTGAGAGTAGGTACCCACATATAACATGCCTATAACACAACACACACACACACACACACACACACACACACACACACACACACACACTATTTACACTGTGCCTCCCTTAGAATCTGCAGCAGGGGATGCAACCTCAGAGACAGCATCCCATGTGCACTGACAATCCTCGCTGTGACTTTGCATGCCCTCTGGCTCTCCTCATGTTTCCCACCTTCCATTTCTCTCACATAGCATACCTGGCAGCTGGATCCCCCACCAGTCTCCTCCACCCTCCTGACTAGTTGGTTCTGTGAGCCTCTGGGGCTCCCTCATCGCTCTGTCTGTTTGTTGTGGGTGTGGGCAGATCTATACTCCTCATTAGGTTGACTTTTCTTTGCAGCTCTGGACTGTATTGGCCCTGGTCTGGGGGCCTGGCATGGTACCTGGCACAGAGAAACCTTCAGCTAGCGGTGTGGGACAAGGATATCAGTCAAGTGCTGGCTCCACATCTGTGCTTGGTATATGAAAGGTAGAATTTTGCCCTGTGTTCAGTGTTTAGATAGCCCTGCCTCTGGCTATCTTGGCTGGCCTGAAAAGGGCAGGGAAGATGGCTTTCATCTTGGGACCCATGTAACAGCAGGAATTCAACTCCTCTGCTCGTGGTGGTGGTGTGTCCTTTTGGGGTGAGTCTACTCACCGTGTATGCCGCTTTGAGGCAACAGACGCCTGCTCGGCTAGTATGTGATGTGTGTGAGCACAGCTGGTGTTCCTCAGCCACTTAGCTTCCATTCCTCCTGGTCCCTGTGCTCAGGAATGTGGGGCAGAGCTCCCTCTGGGCTCCAAAAAATGCCCCAGGCTGGATCCTGTGAAATTCTAACCCTTCCTCTGGCCCCTCTCCCTCAGCACCGCCACCTTCATCGTAAAATAATTTATACAAGTGGAAAGAAAAAAAACTCCAAGGCAGAAATACCATATGTAGAACAACATTGTGAAGTCTTCTTAATGTCCCCAAAGCTACATGAGGCCATTTGCAAGATGCATTAGCCAGATAAGTATTAACAGAAGGGCCTATGGCAGAGCTGTTACCCAAACTACCACCTTTTATTAAGCCCCCAGGAAAACTTAAACCAGTCCATTACACTCATGTCTGTGATGGGCCTATTTTTTTTCCAGCTAAGGCAAGCTGAAATATTCCTGAAAAGGGACATGGATTAACCATAGGTACAAGCAGACACCAGGGATTTCATGTCTAAATTTGGGTAGAAGGAAGCTGCAAGCTTCGTGGTCCGTTGATGGTCAAAGATCCAATGAGTTTATCCAGAGTTTCCAGGTCAGGAGAAAGGCAGCTAGGTGCACTGTCATGCCATGAGATGCTCCATGACCCATCCTGGTGCATGTCCCATGCTACTTCACAGCCCACATTGCAGCACGCCCTTCATTGCTTTAAGCTCCGCACTGCTTCATGCCATACAGCGCTTAACGCCCCTGATTGCTTCATACCATATGGTGCCTCACACTACTCAGGGCGTCATGTCCCAGGCTGCTTCATGCCTCATGCTGCTTCCCACCCCACACGGCTCCATGTCACATGCCATTTCATGTGAGATGCCGCCTTACGAATCTGTTGCTTCTCTTGTCCATCTTCCTTCAGGAACCAGGGTTCTAGGAGTCACAAGGACCCCTTTTCCCCTGCTTTTCATTTGCTGTGTGACCTTGGCCAGTTATCTGGGGGCCTCTGGGTTTTCCACTTGTCATCTCTGCAGAGGAGAGTGTGCCAACTGACCTCTAGATGACCTTTCAGAAGAGACAACTTCATCATATGGTATGAGGCTCTAGAAGAGACCAACTGTTGGGTACTTTGCTTTTTTTTTTTTTTTTTTTTTTTTTTTTTTTTTTTTTTAACTTATGGGTTGGTAGTCTTCAATCACTTCTGAAACTCTCATGGGAATCAGACCTTTTGTCTGTAAAATGGAGAAACTACCTTCTGAATCTGAGTGAGGATGAACTAAAACTTTATATGGAATTCACTCAAAACAGCTCCCAGAGCACGGAGAGTGTTCAATACACATTGAAGTCATGGTTATCACCACTTAGATTCTATTTTAAATAGCTTCCAAAATGGATCCCAGTTCTCCTTTCCTCTTAGTATTCAGCCACTGTGCAATGTTGTCCCTTGAGCATAAGCTGGACCTAGCAACTTGTTTCTAGCAAACGCAATACAGAGCTGTACAGGAGACCAAAGATCATGTTATAAAAATGTATATGGCCCATCTTAGGCACACTCACTGCGCATGCTGAAAGAAGCTGCTGTCACAGTGGAAGCCCTTCTACAGTGAGGTCTGTGCAGCCACAGAGAAAGACTTCCAGGGTAACCGTTAGAGAAGAACTGAGCCCTTCAGTCCTACAAGCTCCTCAGTAGGTCCTTGCAACAACTTCCATGTATGCTTGGGAGAAGAGAGGACCTCTCAGGCCATCAGATGCACCACAGCCTCGTCACTGACTTTGTGCATCCAGAGATCCCATGGAACGATGCATGCTCATTGTTCTGATCTGTGTGTTGGAGTCATTGGTTACACAGCTCATTTCTTCCCTCATGATGTACAGAGATTAAATGAGTACTTGGTGAGCTAAGAGGCTACTGCACACGTGAGATGGTCTCAGTCAGACTTTTATGGCTATCCTTGCTAGAAGGATGACAAGGACATTAGTGGCCTCATTTTTTAAGGTACTGGTTACTCAGCCCTTCCCAGATAAAGAAAGCAAAGGCAAATGTCTTTTGTCTGCCTTGTCAACTGTTCTAGTCCCAGAACATGCCCTCGTGTCTGCACGAAGGATGTACTCAAATGAAGAAAGCAGTGAAGGCTGAGCTGGAGGGGCCATAGGCAACGGGCAAGAAGCTGCTATGTAGATCAGAAAGCTGTCCCAATGAGTTGGGCAGGTGGCATGCTCAGCTCCTAGGCCACTCCAGCGTCCTGGCTCTGTCTCTCACTCCAGCTTTGGGGAATGAATGATACAGGGTCTGTGACTTCTCTTGAGTTCCCCGGATTCTGGTCCAATTTCAGGAGACTTCAGAAGAATAAGGTCTGAGGTCTGCTTCAAACACAGCAGGAAAGAGAACTTTCAGGCTTTTTTTTTTTTTAAGTTTGTATTTTGGTTTTATTTTTGTAACACCGAAGAAGCCCTGAAGTTGCATGATCCCCTACTTTAAAAGGAGTTGTGGGGAGGTGGGGGAGCAGGGTGAGGAATCTTACAAAGCTGAAACCTTCTGGTGCTTGTTAAAAAACAACAGAACAGCCATCTCCCCTCCCCCAGGGCCTGGCTGGCTTGACCCCCCTCCCTCCAGAATCCCTGGTTTTATTTTATAATCTGACTCGGCTGCAAACTCTGCAGCTATGCAGCTGACTTTTTACAGCCACGGCTGGGGAATGACTTCATCTTGGTGAATTTATGGGTCACGGCAGAGGATGGAGCAGAGGAACCTGGAGGGGAGAGTTTGCAGCCCATCCTGCCCCCACCCTGCTTGATGATTTTCCCAGCCACGGCCTTGCAAAGCCAGTTCTTGCCCTGCTGTGGTGTTACGAGTTGGGGTGTCGCGCCAGAATTCCCTGTCGATGTCTGACATGGTTGTGAACTCTCAGCAGAACACAGGAGCTGGAAAGTGAGCCTTAAGGGTGGCCCAGCACATTCCAAAACTAAGAAAAATAGTCCAGGGCACCTGAGAGGTGTCTCTGCTCTCAGGCATGGGGCTGGTTGGGCGTGGGGACATAGGTTGCTCCAGGGTCAGTGTGTCGGCAATGTTTGTCCCTAGGCTGACAGGGACTAGACTGGCACCAATCTCTCAGCTGCCATCTTTCCCTCTCCTGTCTTCTTAAAACAAGGCTCCCAGAGCAAGTGGTGGCTTTCTTGCCTTTATCTTTTTTCCAGATGTTTCCTGAGCTCTATCTCTCCTTAGCTAACTAAGCATAGCAACTCCCAGAAGTCTTGACAACCTATCACTCAGGGTCGTGGAGCCTGCTTTTGATACCAGCCTGAAGATAGGTGGTTTGGGTGTATATGCTAACCTTGAGAACTACCACACCCAAAATCTTTTCACCTTCCTGTGACTCTCTGTCTGCCCTCTGCCCCAAATACATGACACAGAGTTAACACTCAGAGACACTCTGAACCAGGAGACCCAGAGTTCAGGCATGCGCTCACCCTGATGGTGATGTGAATGCCAGGCCGGCAGCTGCTGAGGAATCGCATTTTGAGAATGAGTTCTTCTATAGAGTTCATGTTTTTCCTATCTCACTTGAGTCTGCCTTTTCTGAAGGGTCATTGAAAACAAAACTTGAAATAAAAAACATGTGTGTCTGTGTGTGTATGTGTGCACACGCATGTGTGTGTGTGAGAGAGAGATGTGTTTATATATGTATATTGTATCCTGAGAACTTTGATTCATCCTGAAGCTGGACTGTGAGCAGTTGAGGCTCAGAATCAAACCGAAAGCTCCACCATCCCTGAGCCCTGCAATTTGGGGACGCCGCTGCATGTCCCGAGATACAGTTATTTCTGTCGGAGGGAACATAAAAGAACCTTTCTGTCATCCCAAGAGGGGATAAGAATGGCAGGTGGGGTTGCCTGGGAAGGTTTTGTAGTTGGGGATAAGCGATTCTTTCCCACAACTCACTATGAGGCAAGTCTTGGGATGAACAGTAGGGGGCAGGCCACAGTCCCCACCCTCCATGCTCTTGCAGACAAGGAGGCGAGCCAACCAGGAAGATCTCCAACCCCCTGGCTTTACCATACAAATGCAGACAAGCCTTGCAGGGGCTGAAGATATGGCTCAGTGCTTGAGAGCATTTGCTGCTCTTACACAGGAACCCGGTTCAGTTCTCAGCACCCTCACCGTGCTTTACAACCATACTTAACTACGCTTTCAGTGGATCTGACACTCTCTTCTGATCTCCTCAGGGACCAAGCTCATGTGTGGTGCATAGACGTGTGTAGGCAAATTCCTACGCATGCAGTAGGTAATTCTAACAAAAAAAAAAATTAAAAAGTTAAAAACTGTCTTGCTGGATGGTGTGTGAACTGAACTTTGAGAAGGAAGTTTTCAGGTAGACATGGCGAAAGACAAGAGTATGGTTTGGAGGGAGAGTGACTACTATGGTCTGGATGTGTTCATAAAAGTTCATATGTTGAAAACGTACCCCACACTCACTATCCATATATTTGGATGTGGGCTTTCGGGAAGTTCCTGGGATTAGGCAAGGTCATCAGGATGGGGACCCCATGATGGCATTAGTGGCTTTATAAAATGAGAAAGACAGACTTGAGCTAGCACATTTGCTCTAATCATGGGATAGTCTAGTCTCTGCCTCATTTTGATGTAGTAAGAGGCCCTCAATAGATATATGATGGTACTCTTGCGTTTTTTCCCGTCTCTAGAACAGTGAGCTAAATAAATCTTATCTCTTTATAAATCACCCACAGTCTCTGGCACTTTGTTATAGTGACAAAAAAAAAAAATAGACTAAACAATAAAGTAAGTAGAGTCAGAGAAAACCGGGGGAGAAATGAAAAGAGTCATTTCTAAAGATGAAAGAGTCACTGAAAACGTTGACCAGCAATTGTACTACATATTCTTAGGCAGTGGATGTGTACAGATGTGAGTGACAGGATTACTGTGGGACACTGTTAGGGGCAATAAAGCTTGAATATTTGATACATTGGGTAGGGTTTAATGTGAAGGAGAACTATGTACTATACATGGGGTTGCTGGCGGTTCTTTGGCTTGAGGTGACTTGGGAAACATAGTCAGATGGACCAGTGATGTCAAGGTTATCTGACTTAGTCAATCTCAAGGGTATTCGAATAAGATAGCAATGGCCTGTCCCCCAAAAGCCTGGGACACCTCTGATAGGGCCCAGTCTTCCCAGGAGAGAAGTCACGTCCAGTATTGGCTTCATTGCCTTCCACAGTGCTGTGATAAAACTTCCTTATAAAAGCAACCTTGATGAGAAGGGGCTCATTTTGGCTCCCAGTTCTAGGGTAGAGTTCTCAGTTGAGGATATAAAGGCTGCAGGGACTTGAGGCAACTGATTGTGACACATCTGAAACCAGGAGCACAGAACAGTGGATGCTCTTGCTTAGCTCTCGGCCTCCCTTTCATTCCTTCCAGAATCCTAGGGACCAAACTCACTTTCAGAGTGAGTCTTCTTACCTCAGTTAGTTTAATCAAGGTCATCTCAGGTGTGCCTAGAGGCGTGTCTACTAGGTGATTCCAGATGCTATCCGATCCATGGCCATTATAAGCCATCACATGGGCACTGTGTCCTGTGCTGTATGCCAATACCATTGGGGCTGAGTGACCTGGAAGGTCATCGGGGCTGAGTGACCTGGAAGGTCATCGGGGCTGAGTGACCTGGAAGGTCTGGCTAGTTTGCCTTCCTTCCTTTTCCTCAGCACCTCCTACTAAACAGTGCCCCAGAGGAACCTCTCCTATTGGCAGCCTAGAAAGCTCCACCCCATTTTATGAATTCCAGGCTCCTGCCTCCCGCTCTCTGGGTGTCTCAAATCCCTTCTCGGCCTCTCCCACCCCTTTGTAATAATCACTTCAAGAAAATCCTGCTCCCCTTCACTCTTTGGCTCCATGGAACTATGAGCTCTCATTGCTCTTGGGAAGTTTGTCTAGACTGGTCAGCCTCTCCTTCTTGCAGATGATCAGGGAAATTAGAATCAAACTCAAAGCTGTTGTGAGATTAATGTTCTAAAGACAAGCATGTACCTCCGAGTGGAACCGGGGCTGCTGCTCTTTGATAATCTATTCAACTCATTTGGTTCCATCGTTAATAGACAGCTGTGTATTCTGTGATGATTACAATATACATTAATCAAAGGCACGTTGTGCTGAGAGTTGAAAATTACACTTCCCTTTTTTTCCTCTCTGCAGAAAAAAAGAAAAATGGTCTGCCATTCAGTGCTGAGGCGAGGGGTATTCAGATCTTCAGAAACTGAGTGGTGAGCCTCCTTGGGAGAGCAAGTTCTGGGAAATGTAAAAATTTGTCTCCAAGTGTTCTGCTGTCATTAATTGTCAAGTGCAAGCATGGGGTTCAGGGATGATCTAGATACCTTGAAAACTTCCAGAAACTCCTGGGCTAGTGATTTGCAGAGAGAGCTCCTCTTGGCTTTAACCAGGTAGAGTTTGCCACTTAATCAGTTCCAAAGAATCTTCAAAGTCACAAAACTGACATGCATGTTTTGTCACTGAGTGGTCGAATATATAGAATATACCATTCTGCCTCTCTGAATAGGCCTGAGCATTATCATTGCAAACTGACACAAAGAAGCAGGCAAGCAAGAAGACACACCTCTGCTTGGCTCAGAGGGCTCCGATCCTAGGTTCCCCACTGGCCTCTAAGCCCCAGAATCGTATCTCCTGTCTGTGTCTCCAACACCATCTCGGTGATGAGAATAACAGTGTAATCAAGCAAGGGTGTGGAGGAGATTGAAGCAAGTGTTCCTGGTCTGTGCTCCTTCCCGTGAGTAAGCAGGACTCACGGGGATATCACAAACAAGGAGCTAGGACCAGAAACAAAAGCCATAAAAATAGAAAGGGATGTTGCTGGGAAGCAAGAGACCATCAGGATTGGAAAAAGGACAAAAGAGGGTAAGGGGTGGGGAGATGATCAAAACACATCACATATATGTCTGAAAATGCCTAGCAAAACCCATTATGTGTAATTAATATATGCTAATAAAAAACATTTTAAAACATCTTCTCTGTGTCTAAAGTGTTCCTCGGAGCAAGTCATCCCCGTGCTGTGTAAACACGTGATCTTGTTCCTACAAGAGCTAGACTGTAGTGAGAGTTTCAGGTCTCTGCATGGAGCCTGAATCAGAGGGTGGAGCTCTGAGTGGCTCCACTGACACCTGACCACAGCAAACTGTTCACCGTTTCTTGTTCGTCAGTTTCTTCAGACTTAGTTAAAACAACAGAATCTCAGTTCAATCACAGGCCAGTTTGTGACTTACTATAGATAAATCAGTTACTTCATCCATGTGCCTACATGTTTACGATTGTTCGTGTGTGCTTTGCCACTGTTTAAAATCATTGGGGGAATAAAATAATATGTATATAAAAGCCTGGCCAACCCCACCTGTTGGTGACGCTTGCCACAGGGTTTAGTATGACATCAGACAAAAGTGATGAGATTAAAACAAAACAGAAAATCCTAGATGTGGGGGCATCAAAAGCAGGGCATTGCTCAGGGTGGCAGGAACAAGGAGGGAGCCGTGGGAAGCCATGCTATTCCAAGTCACAGGGAGCATTCACGTTGTCAGAGGCCCTTTTCCTGGCTGCAGCTCTTTCTCTTTCCTTTTTTCTTTTTTTCTCCAGTTTGATTTCTCTGCATCCTATGATTCAAGCATGTGGTATGTAACACAGAGCAATGGTAGGTAGTAGCTTGTGTTGTTTGGTTGATCTGTGGGACTTCACTGACCAACCACTCAAATGGAGGTAGCCCATACCTTGTAGTTTCCATTTGATAGCCCATGACACTGGGGAGAAGTATTATTCTTCCTACCTCCTAAAGGATAATTCCACTTAAACTTAAATGTGTGCTTGTGTGTGTGCATATGCGCATGTGCATGTGTCTGTGCACATACATGGAACTTCTAAAACAGCATGTTTTCATATGTCTTTTTCCGAGGTCTTTCTGTTAGTTTGGTATCTTTTTTTTTTAAAAGAATATATCACATGGCTCCTTTGTCAGTGCCTAATCCACCCTCAACAAGAGTTAAGCAGGTAAAGATGCAGGAATGTTCTTCATGTGACCTGGAGTGACAGATGGACTATAACATGAAATTACATGTCAGAGCAAGACCTAAATAACTTAGGTCAGCCCATCTCCTTAACATAAGGAACATGGTGAGCCATTTTCACAGTGCTTAACCTGTTGTGAAGTCAGAGGTCTTTTTAGAGAGAAAAACTATCTCCCAGAAAATTTCACTAGCTTCCAATATTCTGCATACAGCTGTGGGTTTGCAGAGGTTTGTGGATCACCTAAATCTCAACCACTAATTTTTTAACCCCTAGGGCATCTGCAAACTATAGACCAAGAGTCACTCAGAGGAAGGCTGGAGCTTTCCCTGCAGATGGCACACGGGGAGATGAACATCAGCTAAGCATCAAGTAGTGTCCTCGCTCTTTCTTCATTGTCTGGGAAGGATTGGGGGCAGCAGCTGGCTCCGTGCTGAGCTCCTTGGCAAGAATTTGCAATGTCGACAGCTTAGAGTGTTGATTGAAGTGACCAGATAGTTTCCTACCTAAGTAGAAAAGTTGCTTGCACAAAAGTTGCTTGGCAGGAAACTGGCTCTGAGTGTAGCCACCTGATGTCACCAGCACCCTCAAGGAACAGAACTGAGTGGTTTTCTTGAGCTCTGGGAACCCGGAAGCTCATCAAAGCCCTTTTCAGGGCAAGATACTCTCTATGCTTTGGGGGGGGGGGCAGGACCTCTTTAGCAGCAGTGTCTCTGGGGTACCCCCACCAGAGAATCTCCCAGGGGAGATTTGTCTGATGAGAACCTGACTCTCCTCACAGCTCCTGGACCTCCTTGACAAAAGCAAAAGTGAGTGTGGATGTGCCACCAGGCCACCACGGCTCTTCCTGATCATTGTTGGTGGAGTGAGGCTGTTTCTTTGGACCCTCTCTGGAACATTGGGGACATCAGCATAGCATTAAAGTGCTCACACTTTTATACTTACCTTTTGTCCTAACTACACCCTCCCCTGCCCTTGCCTCAGCTATAAGAATGTAAAGTGGCTTCAGTTTGTGCTAAATGGGTGGCATCATTGTCACCCTCAGAAACACTCTCAGACTGACCCTTGCTGGAAGGGCTGTCAGAGTTGAACAACGGCCACATGAGTTACCGTGACGGGTCGAGCTGGTTGGTCCCTCAGACATGAAGCAAACTGTGGTACCCATCAGGGAGTTGTCATGAAGACGGTGTTCCTAGCCACTGAGAAATGCTCAGAGTCTGCAAGCCTATGATTGCATTTTATTAGTGTGCTCCTGTGTGCTTCCACGCCACCCTTAGAGAACTGTCCTTTCAGCTCAGAGTGACAATTGTACAGTAGTAGAGCTGAGCCACCTAGAGGGAATGGCTTGTCCAAGGTCACAGAGGAAGAAGGTGACAGGTCATCTTGAAGGCTCTGGCCTGTTAACCTGGTAAGTAGTCCTGGATTAGTGAGACCCTGAAGGCAGAGGACAAAGGGGCAGATTCTAAACAGGAGTGTTTGCATTTGCAAACTTTTTAAGTCAGAGAGAGCAACAACGTCCTTCCTCTTACCCTCGCTCTCCCTGGTGCATTAGAAACACTGTTGCCACAGTGATCGTCAGAGGAGTCTTGTAATTAACCTGGCCACGGCCAGTGATGATGGTAGAAGATTCACTAACTGGAGGAGTATGGATGGCCTCCGTTGAAGGGAAATCTGTTTCAGACAGGTACTGTGGCTGCTCCTTGCAGAAAGCACCGGGCAGGGAGACCAAGGCTACTCAGACTCTGCTCCAGAAAATGAGGTCTAGCCTTGTTTCTGAAAACCAAAGCTCACTCATCTTGCTGCCTTTGGGGACCCTAGCTCTGCTGAGGGGCCGCTGTGTCTCTTTTTGAACCTGAGAAGTTTGATTTTTAACCTCAGTGTCTGGCAGAGGTTGATGCTAAGCCCTGGTCTAGATGGCCAAAGTTACCTATCTATCTATTAACTTACACTGGACTCGATGGGAAATTCTACTTTATCTATATCTTTAGTTGGTATTTTACGAGGATGAGTTGGATCTGGATGGAACCCAGGTGGGTTTGTTTCAAAATAATAAACCATGTGTGTGGGAGGGAGGGGTATGTGCAGCCAGAAGAGTGTGCACATGTGTGTAGAGGCCAGAAGTCACTATCAGATGTCTTCTGGGAATACTGTCTGTTGTAGTCTTTGAGACATGATCTCACACTGAAGCAGGTACCCAACAATTCAGCCAGTGAGCTATAGGGCTCTGTCTGTCTCTGTTTCACCAGCACTACTAACACACCCAGATTTTTACGTGGGTGTTGGATTTGAACTCAGATCCTCATGCTTGAACAGCAGGCACTTTACTGACTGAGCCATTTCCGCAGTCCACTTAGCCAGGTTCTTTTGAGTCTAAAGCCTCACCCATGTACTGCTCAGGACATGGATACTGCACACTAACAGGATAGGAAAATGAAGGTGTAAGGAAAAAAAGAATACTAGCTCTAGATCTTGGAGTAATTGAGAAAAAAATGAGCAAATTCCTCCTCATCCAGACTTCCTGACACCAAGGACTTCTGAGCCTAAGGATGTGCAAGGGAAGGGGAAGCTGTTGAGGGACAGATGGTAAGGCAGGTACAGTTTGACCCTACCTTAGCAACTAAGAACTTATGGGAGGATCAGATGAAAACTGGGAATAGAATGGTACTCTGAAAATAGTCCAGCAATAATGGGTGGGTGGAAGCCCGCTCTCTTCACCCAGGCTCCGGGTCCATCCTAGAGCCTGTGTCTGGCTGGAGCTGAGACAGCTTGAAAATAGTTTTCCCCTTCCTAAACCTACATGGAATTTGGTTACCACGTGGCAGCACTGGAAAGTGGGGCCTTGAAGACAAGATTAAGTCTGTTTCATTTAGAGCAAGAGTAAGGCCATTCTGCCAGTGGGTTAATTCTTGCTGGCAGAGCAGGTTGCTGTAAGCCGAGGCATCTCTCCTGCTGTGTCCCTTTGGGTACATGCAGCTACCTGTCTACTTCTTGTATGATGTAGGCCCTTGTCACTTCCATCCACAAGTACCATGAAGGCTCTAAGTGAACCTCTATCATTTAGAAATAACCCAGTCTCAGGTTTCTTGGTATAGCAACAACAGAGAGACAGAAACAAGTTCTGCCCAGCTTCTGTCCCTGTGGAAGGGATGTGTGCAAGCGATTACAGTGTGGAGAGTTTGTCCCTATTCATGCAGGTACCATTTGTTCTTAATTATTATAGTCTACCTCACAGCTTTCCAAACACCCACATGTACTTTATGGAGTAACATAATTGCTGTGTGAGGACAAAAGGTTCTAGTCTCCAGTCGTGCGTATGACATGGGCAACATCCCAAAGTGATCGTAGAATTGAGGTTCAAGTGGCCAGCCCTTCTCGAGCATCTACTGCCTGTCCAGTCTAAATCTGCTCAGTTGCTCCATGGCCACTTCTCTTTGAGGTATGCAGGTACATATGAACATGCTCAGCCACTTTGGATCACCCAGAGCGAAGCTTGCAGCTAAGAATGAGGTTAGCTGATCTCTTAATGTGGCATCCATCCTATTCCCATGATATCTACTGGGCGTTATTGTCTCAGGGGTTCTGGTAGTTGTTGTGAGATGAGGGACTGACATCTCTGATACTGAGGAGCCCACATTTTCTTCTCCTGAAGCTCTATGCAGCATGTAGCTTCTCCTCTAAGGTAGAAAAGAACCCCTGGCCAGAGGGACAAAATGAAACATCCTTCTTTACCTTTGAACTTGAAGTGTGTACATCTGCAACACATGGCCCTGTCTGAGTTCCCCAACCCACCAGGACTGAGAAGAGCAGGATGTGGGGTGGTGATGTGGTGATGGGTGACTGGACCTGCTTGATGCTGGTACTGGTGTCCATGAGGGTTTTTCTAAGGGACAAGCAAGTCAATGGTCTACCCCACCCAAGATCCATGAAAGTGTCTAGGGACACGGCTCACCAAGGAGCACAGGGTGGAGTTTGTCTCAGAGCCTAGCCAACTGTAAAATCACCCAACCCACACACCACAGTTCCCTCTCCTACCATCCCCGCTGAGCACTTAAGGGCAAGTGGGGGCAGCAGCTCACTCTCTACCAGCTGAGACCCAGAATGCAATTAGACATGATGACCCAGACCAGTGTCCTAGAGACCCGGAGGCTGAGGGCTTGGGAGTCTAAAGAGGAATAGCAAGTGCTGGCTGGAGCATCGCTGGGAAATTGTTGCTGGCATACAGAGCCTTGTCTTTATAATCTACCACATCTGGGCTTGGGGAAAGAACCCCAGCAGATGTTCAGAAAGCAGTTTTCCTCATTCTTTATAAAGCACAACAATGTATTGTGGTCAAATGTGTGTTCAAAGCATGTGCTCTTGGTGTTTAAAGGATGTTACATTCTATATGGATGACACTTAGGACCATAAATCACACCCACAGTGGTGCGGGTTAGAGGACAAGATACTGTGCTCCTCTCCCCTCCCTCTGCTGTCTCGGTGCCTGTGATTTCTCTGCCTCTTTCTGAGCTGCATTATGTTGGAATCTTCAATACACCCAATCCAGGAGTGCCCTTCCTGCACCCCATCTGCCGGGAACAGGCTCCAAGTCTCTCAGTGCTTCAGAGCACGGATCAGGCACAGCCCGGGGCATGATGTTTTTTCTCCATGTGTAATGCCTCCAACAGTGGTTAATTTATAAAGTAGGCACCATAAGAGATGAGCCACAACAACTTGTAACAAAATGGAGCAGTTGTAACAATATATTGTAACGAGTTATGTGAGCAAGCTGCCTCTCTTTTGCTCCCTCTCAAACTATTTTTTTTATGCTGCATTTAAACACCAGCCCCCATATGGCAATTGACCTGAGAACTAAGAAGACTATGAAATGACTAATGGGCGGATACTGGATATAACATGTATTCACCGGCTGTAGGAATGATTCATAACTGGACAACGCAGAGCCGGGCAATATAAGATTTCATCACACTACTCTGAATGGCACAGCATACATTAAAAAGCCTATGAGCAGTTTTTTTTCTGTAATTTTTTTATTTAGCATTTTTAGATTGTGATTGACCAACTGCAAGTTAACTTGTAAAGACTGTACTTAAGTTGGAATCTTAGCTCAGCCACCTGGCATCTGGATGACCTTGGGTAAATTACCTACAGGCCGTCCTTCTATTTCTTCCTTCCTTTTCAGGATGTAAAACATAGGCCTGCCTGTAGGGCCCCACTCCTGGCTCATCTAGAAAATGCTCTCCCACCTCTTCCCATGCCAGGATCACATGGTTTGACCTGGAGTCTGTGAGCAAGGTTGTACTATTGGTTCTCCTCCATTTGATACTTGCTCATCTTCTAAATGCAGCGGAAGTCTCGGCTTATGTGTTAGCTCCTCTGGCTGCCTTCCATACTCCGGGTGAAAATGAGCCATTTCTGCTCCTTGTGCAGTTTATCTGCCCTTGCCTCTATTTACCCACTGTGCCTGACACGCCAGAGAATCCTTTTGTACAATGAGACCTGGTGGTTGAACTTGGGATCCCTTATGTATCTTCTATATCCCTTATGGTGTGTGTGTGTGTGTGTGTGTGTGTGTGTGTGTGTGTGTGTGTGTGTGTGTGGAGCAGTGTTGGGTAGTGGCGGTCAGCAGGCAGAGTATCAGAGCTGGTAGCTCGCGCTGGGAGCCCATCCTAGGGGAGAGACTCACCTGCATGGCATCCAGCACCCAGCACTCCTGAGTGCAATCCTTGAACTTGGGCTGAACTCTGCCCAGGAGCATCGCCCTGGGAAAAGAAACTGCATTTGCATTGACCCTCTGCAAAGCCATTCTCTTTAGGGTCATACATTGTTCCTTCTTGACATGGAACCTGGGTAACAGCAGTGCCCCCCCCTCCTTGCTTGCTATGTAAATATGGGCTCCTTGAAGGATATTTATTGGCCTGCAGAAAAGATGCCAGGGAATTCTGCTCTCTAGGTGAGTGATAAAAAAGAGCAGCCAGCGGATATGTTCACCAGCTTATTTACCACAGATCTCTTATTTATGGCCTCATAACCTTCTGATGGCCTGGTTCCCCTCCCCATCCACCTGGTTTTCTTCCCAGATGGAGAAATGTGCTGAGCTGCGGACTATTTGTCCAAGGCTCCTTTCTGCTTCTAGTTTCGACAGCTGGAGCCAGACCGATTGATTTCCCTGGGACTACGGTGGATGCTGAGGAGGGCTGGGGCATGATTTTCTTGCTGTGGAATGTGGCGTAATACAGTCTGACAGATGGTGTTTGTGGTCCAGTCTATACTGAGCACCCTCTGGATGGGTACTGTGCAGGCCACATACGTACTTTAGTCAGTTCTCAGCAGTCCCACGAGGATGCAATGTGTCTCCAAACCAAACTCATTATAGACTTAAGAAGCCCCTGTCTCTATTATGTAGCCAGCAGAACTGTACCACCACTTGCATAATCTTATCTGGGCAGCCTCCTAAGGTCTCCTGCTCTCGCTCAACAGGCAGCTGAAGCTCTGTTGATAACACCCCTCTCCCATCCTTCCATCCCCTAAGTTGTATGCCAGTATGGCCTTTGCCTAGCCCATCTCCTACAGTCCTAGCCTGATACTGCTGCCACACGGGCTTTCTGGGCTCCAGTGTTTACTTCCTGATCCATTCTTGCCTATGGTTTCCTGAGCAGACTTTCCAAACTCATGCGGACCAGATTACTGACTGCTGGATTATTTAGGCAAATCCTTGACCACAATACTTAGACTTTTGGGGGAAAGCAGAACATGGTCTTTGATGAGCAGGCCTATCACGGAGTCAGCCTTCAGTAGTCTTGAATGATTGCTGGATCCCATGTGGCTCTCTATCTCCTCCTGGTTCGTAGCCTCTCAGTATAGCTGTTGCTTACTTCTCTCGAATGCCTCCTACCTTTCTCCCTTTTTACCCCCAACATGTCTCGACCTCAAGACTCCCTTCCTAAGTCACATCCTTCTGCATCTTTGAGACAATTTCTCTGAAAGTTGGGCCAGACACCTGTTTTACTTTCTTCAGGCCAATAAAACAGAGAATAATAACAGTAGGTTAAATAACAGAGATTTGTCTTTCTACCATCCAGGAGGCACAAAGGGTGAGACCAAGGTATTGAGAATTCTGGCTCTCCCAGGTATGCATATCCATCTCTCTCCTAACTTGAAGGCACTTCATTCCTACACCAGCCTCTGATGTCTCATGGCTTGTCTTGGCCCTGATTTGATTCTGTTTCCCCCACTTTATCTCTTATAAGCATGTATATCACTGGATACTGCAGAATGACTTCATCTAAATAATCTTCTGGCTAATTGCATCTACAAAGATTCTCTTTCTAAATGTGACCAAGTAAGGTCACATTCACGATACTCGGCATACATCTGGGGACCATGCCTCTCTTCTGGACACACATCAGAAGGACACTCATTCTTGGTTTCCTTTCTCAGCATGAAGGTCATAGTCTAATTGCCTAGCATTGAGCTCTGGTGAGCTGGCACATGACTTGTCTGCCCCAGCACCTGTCACTAGCATGGCTCATGGACAAACATAAATAACAAAAGGACAGTGTATGCATTGGATGTTTCTTTCTCATTGTACCAAAAACCAGCCCAAGAGGAAAGCAAAGTGGGCCTAAGACTGTGTAATAAATTGTGCTGACAGAAATTGGCTACTGCTATTTTGGTAACTGCTTAGGAATTCTGTGGACCGTGGTTTTAGAGACCCTGCTGTGCCAAGACTGACCAGCTAGGGGGCTATCGTTGTGCCAGGTGGATATAGCTCCTTAAAAGATAGTGTATCCAGTAGGGACTTGCTTCTTGTCCAGCTTCCAGGGAAAGGGACATTCATGCTTGCTGGTCATGCCCTCATGTAAGCCCTAGGTATAAATACTAGCCTCATTTCATAGGAGAGGCATGTGAGGGTTCAGGAATACAAGCACGTGACTCAGATAACAATGAGCATAAAACAGTCCAACTAGACATATCTAGATGCCTGACATGCTCCTTTCCCTCTGAGGAGCCTCTGTGGGGAAGAGCAGCTTGTTTCGGAAGTATCTGGCTAGGCAGTCAGCTTAGACATTACTCTCAGGGTGGAATGGGATCTCCCAAGTCTACATTCTCTAGCTTTCTTTCTGTGACTTGCAATTGTTCAAAACACTTTGCTTGGTGGGCATTATGAAAGTTAGCCAAAGGACAATAAAAGCATGCCTGTCATCTGCCCAGCAGGTTTCTCTAGCTTTCTAGAACCTCTATCTTGCACCTCCAAGGAGAGTTTCCCTTGCTCTCATCATTAGGGAGGTGTCATGAGCCGGTGACTTCTGTCTGATGGTTGGTTGCATGTCCCTACAAATACTCTTTGGTATCTTGTACCAGTCCCTCGACAGGAAAAACCAGAATGGCAGCGTCCACTTTCTTGGAGCACCAAGAGAAGGGAGCAGAATGTTATGTGTTCCTGAGGGAGTGTCAGCATCCTCAGTGATCAAAAAAGCCGCTGGTCAAAACACTCTACAGAATACCCCCTCAGACAGTCCTCTAGCAGCCTCTGATGAGCTGATAGGTGCTCCTGCTACCTTAGAGGGGATGAAACAGAGATTCAAAGTATTAAGGACCACCCAGGAGTCCACAGCTCTTAAGGGGAAGAGCCAAGGTGCTCTCGTGCTTTAATGCAATTGTGCCTTCCACTCCCTTCTAGAGGCCAGGTGCATCCACCCTGCTAGCAGAGTGCTGTTCTTCTTGTGGGCATGGTTACCTATGGAAAGGGTAACTAGGAGAGTTGCTGGTTATTCCTGGTCCTCTGGGAATGGACATGTCTAGTTACTACTAAGGTGGTGATGGGGTGCTCGGGACAGGAACCCCATCTCACCGGGGGATCTGTGGGTGGGAATACCTGACTTGAAGAGGCAGATCCAGAACAGGTGAGTCAAGTAGACAGGCCAGAGAGAAAGCTAGCTGCTGCAGGGAGAGGAGCCCGGGTAAGCTCAGGAGATGGCCTGTAACCCAGACTGCCAAGTATCTGGAATGGCAAGGAGTAGGTTTGCCTGGAATCCTGAGTATCAGGCAGGGTGAGGACCACATGGTGCAGATGGTGAGATGGAAGGAGAAGGTGCCAGACCCCGGGAGGCTGCAGGACAGCTGGGAACATGGATCATGGGCAGGTGGGAGAACAGAACGGGTTTAAGCAGGAGGAATGTGTTCAAATTTATTTTTTCAAAGGATTATTCTGGAAGCTTTATGTGGATCAGGGCCAGGTTTTGGGAGGTGAGAGGTGGTAAGGACTTTGGAAATGTAGAAACTGGCAGAAATGCAGAAATAAAGTTGGAAGTTATTCACGGGTATAAAAACAGCAGGAACTATCAAATTTGGGAGGGAAATGCAAGAGCAGAGGACACATAATGGCTCCCAGGACACCTGCTTGATCCTGGCACAACAATGAGATGACTTGAACACAAGGCAATCAGCTTCCCACGGCTGATGTGAAGGCCTGTGGCTGCCCACATTGGAGATGTGCAGTGGGACCCTGGCTCTATCACTCGGGGAAAGGAGTGGGATCACCAGCTTGAGGCTGATGTATTGGAAGGCTCACAGAAGAAGCAAGGGGAAGCCCCAGATAATAAAGGTTCCAAGGAGCTAGAGAGAAGGCTCAGTGCTTAAGGTCATTTGGTGCTCTTGCAGAGGACCTAGGTTCTATTGCCAGTATCCACATGGTGGCTTACAAACATCCATAACCCCAGTTCCTGGATATCTAACAGGCATACACATAGTGCACCCTTGCCACACATGCATGCAGTCAAAACATTCATATACATAAAGGAAATTAATAAATCTTAAAAAAATTAAAGTTAAAAAAATAAATGAAGATTCTAGAAGGAAGGTCATGAAGGGGAACCCAGTAAGGGAATGGTCAAGAAAGATCTCAAGAGCTGCCAATGTCATTGAGCCCAGTTTCACAGAGATCTTGTAAAGGAAGGCAAGTAGTCACTAGACTTGAACCCTTCAGGGTCAGTCTGCAATTGTCGAGGTCAGATACAAACATGGGTGGAAGATGCCAAAGCAAGGACAGAACAGCTAGGAAGTATATGTGGAACCCCTTAGTGCAAGCTCTTTCCCAGAGTTGAAGGAGAGAGAAGCACAGCCCGCGGAGCCACATGCAGGGAGGTCCCTTTCTCTTAATGTCATCCATCTCTAGCTTCATGGAGGAAGCTTGCATAGAGATGCTTGACTTGTTCAGTCCTCAGCAAGACATGGCCTGTAGCCCATGGAGGCTTACTCGATGGGTGAAGTGGACATAGGACCTCTCCCTCCCTCTTCTGCAGAGATGCGTGCCCAGTGGTTGTGATCCAGCTTGAAATCTGGGTTTCCCTTCCTGCATCTGGCCTCTCCTATCACCTTTCTCAGTCTAAAACATTCCACAAATGGTCATCCGATCATTGATTTCCCTAGTATACCAGTTCCAGGGTGGCCTGACTTAGTCAAGCTTGAGAGTCAGCGCATGAAAGCAGGGTTGGCACACAGTAGAACTGAATTTGACCTTAGGCTCTGGAGACCAGTGATGGTGACTTACCACATGTCCTTTGGTTTCTGTTGATGTGATTAGACACAATTAAATCAACCCAAAGGGGAAAGCATTCATTATATCTTATAGGTTACAGTCTATGATCTAAGGAAGCCAGGGCAAGAGGAGCTCAGATAGAAATGAGAAGGCAAGATCTGAAGCAGAGACCATGGAAGAACATTCTGTACTGGCTTGCTCTCTATGGCTTACTCAGTTTGCTCTTTTTTTTTTTTTTTTTTGATTTTGTTTTGTTTTTGTTTGTTTGTTTGTTTTTTTGTTTTTTTGTCTTTTTGAGACAGGGTTTCTCTGTGTATCCCTGGCTGTCCTGGAACTTACTCTGTAGACCAGGCTGGCTTCGAACTCAGAAATCCACCTGCCTCTGCCTCCCAAGTGCTGGGATTAAAGGCATGCGCCACCATTGCCCAGCTTCAGTTTGCTCTCTTATGCAACCCCCACTTTGATCTGGATTCTCCTACATCCATCATTAATCAGGAACATACCTCACAGACATGCCCACAAGCCAATCTGATGGAGACAATTACTCAGTTGAGGGTGACTCTAATTTGTGTCAAGTAGACAAAAACCTGATTAGCACACACCACAGGATGGATCAATTGTCTTCACATTCTAGGGGAGCTCCCTAGTAGTAGAAACAGATCAGGATTGGAAGATGACTATGAAGAAGACAGGCTGAAGGACTTAGGGGCCAATCGAGGAATTGCTGATGGAGTCTGAATTGCAAATCTCTTCTACCCCTTCCTTCAGGTGCCTTGCTGACACCACCACAGGCATGCTACAAGTTGAAGTTCGGGAAGGTTCAGGAGTTAAGGATGAACAGAGTGTCAAGACTGCAGGACAATCTACAAGGCAGCTCCTGCAAATGACCCCCTCGCCCTGGAGGACTTGAACAACGAAGATTTTTATCTCATCTTCAGCCCTTTTCACTTTTCCTTAGAAACAGATTAGAATGTTCTACTTTGGACCTAAGCACTCAGTCTGTTTTTCTCAGTAGAACTAATACAATGAGAACAGGTTAAGAGAACAAAGGGGCCTCCATGACCTAAAACGGGCTCTGTTTCCCTTTGTTTTGTTCTCAGGGCTCAGAGATCCCTGGGATCTAGAAAGAAAATTGTGGAGGCTGGTGGGATCTCCATGTTTCTTCTTTGTGCCAAATCACCTGAAGAGATTCTAGAGAGCAGGAAGAGACAGATCTAGTAAGGGGAGTGTCCCTGTCCTCACCAATCAGAGGGAGGGGATCCCAAACCTTTATATAGAAAATGAGCAAGTCTATCTCCTGGCTTCTCCTCACCTGACTGTCCTGGAAGCCTAAGGCCCAACGGCTTTACTTCTAGGAAAACACAACTGGATCTCTCCAGTGTGACCAGAAGAAGAAGAGGAGGAGGAGGGGGGAGAGGAGGATGAGGACGAGGATAAGGATGAGGAAGAAGAGGAAGAGGAAGAATTTTGCAGTTGTTGACAGCCAGAGCAGGAAAAAGCATAGAATTCAAATGGTCACAGACTCGGGGTGCTGTTGAGGTACATAGCCAGTAGGTTCTGTAACATGTTTCATAATGTCTGGTAGGGATTCCCTGTCTCAAGCACATGTGTGTGTCCATGTACATACATATACTCAGTCATCTGATACCAAAACTGAGTCTGAGTGCCTGGGTCAAAGAAAATAAGCTCTATGCTCGCATTTCCTGTCATACCTTCTCTAATCCCACAGAGTAAGGGATGGCCATTCCTACTCTGTATGTCCTAGAAATTACCTGGCAGATGCAGAGTTTGCTCGTCTCTCTTTGTTTTCATCAACTTGTCTCTCTGCTTCCCATTCTTCCCGCTTCCCCAGGCTCTCGTCTTGTTTCTCTCCTCCTTCAGTCTCTCCTGGCATCCCTCCCCGCAGTCCCCTCTGGCTGGTACCTTCCTTCCTCTCCTTTCTTTTCTCTGTGGCTGCTGCTTTTCCCTTTTCTCTTCCTCCTGACCTCTCTAGTCTCTCTTTTTTTCTTTCTCTCCTAGCAATCCCTGCCTCCCAAGGCCAACATGCTGAGCTGAGACCTGTGCTCACTTGGCTTTAATTAGGATCCCTTCAGAAACCTTGACCCCGGAGAGAGCTCAGCATTCAACTCCCAATTTCCTTAGCTCCATCTCACAGCCTCCCTCCTCCAAGCCTTCAAGAGCTTGAAGCCAATAAAAGAGATTTAGAATGGACATGTGGATGAGGAGAGGCCCGGAGGCCCCCCACCTCCTCTTCTTCCTATTCAATGGTGAGGAAAGTATAGCTCCTCTTTGGCAGGAGCGGGGATACCTCAGCATCATGGGGCTTAGCCAGAGAGAGGCTGCTCTCAGGCCCTGGCACCCCAGCCTTTCCTGGTCTGGTGCCCCAGGACCTGGCTACAAAGGACTCTGAATTGGGAGAGCACCTTAAGGACCAGATTGCTTAGCAACAAGTACTGACATTTTTTCCAGATATGCCCCAAGGCATCTTGGGAAGAAGCTACAAAGTTAAACAGAAACAAACGGTGAACTCAGTAATTGCACCCACTCCTATTTTTCTTAAGAAACCAACTGGATCTCATTACGGTAGGCTCCTGAACGTAGACAGAGAAAACCTTGTCGTCACCCGTTAAATATGTCTAATTTTACACACTGTCATGTAGTGCTCCATCCAGCTGGCTCTCTTCAAGGAGGAGGAATGAGTGATAGTTGCTTGGCCTGGTTCTCAGCACGTAGGTTTATCTTTCCTTTTCTTTCTATTTTTAAAGGGAGGGCTGGAGTGATGCTTTGTCTCCTGTTGGTCTTACCTGACATCTGCAGTAGACTTTTAATTCATAGAAACCAGAAACTGTTAGCCTAAGGCTGATTGGCCACTGTGACTCACCAGAGTGCCACCATTTAGCCAGTCCTCGGTTTCCCCAACCATAATGTGAGGGCCGCCTAGTGTTTCCCAGGGCCTCTGTGCTGCTAAGTGTTGCTGCTGCTCAGACCCACTCTGCGCTTGCCAAGACCTTAATTGCATCAAAATGCTGAGCAGAGTCTGGTTTTTGTTAAGACTTTTGCTTACAGAACCGTCTTCCAAATCAAGAACCTTCCTGATGCTTTTTAACAAGCCCAGACCTTAAGGAAAGATGAAAATCACAATGTTGAGCCTCCAAGTGCAGTCAGCACCCCCCCCCCATAATGAAATGTGCACAGAGGACACACATCCGGCTCAAGGACTTTGCACAAACTTATCATAACTCAACAGTCATAAGCTAATAGTCAAAGGGAACTAATAATGGGGACGTGGCCATTTGAGCAGTGAGATGGGCTCGTGTCATGGAATTTTTGCAGCTAAACCCTCTTGAGTTTCTGTCCGCTAATAGCAATTAGCTCCTGAGTTAATGGCAGCTGTGGTCATAATGAGATTGGAATTGATCATTTGGAAGCAGGCTCCCATAAGCTGGCCTTATGAGCCATTTCAGCCACAAAGCACTGCCTTGACCCCTTCTCCTCATACCTTCCATCATGACCCCATCTTCAGGGCTCCCTGGAGTCAGCATACAGGTTCCTTCTATGTACAGCTGCAATGAGCAGGACACAGGACAGAAGCTCTGCAACCCATGCAGCAGGGATTCCGAGCCCTCGCAGGCAGATTCCAAATGGATTCTGTTCTGGACCCTTTCTCATCGGTAGCTCCAGTCCATCTTAGGTTTAGTTCTACCACCCAGCATCTCTGGACAAGGAGGTAGCCTTTCTCCATCTCAGCAGCCTCATCCATAAAGAGCACATGACCTACCAAATGGGCTTGTAGTAGGGATGAAGTAAGAAAATCTGTTATGAAGATGTACTGTCAACGTTTGCCTTTGGGTATCAGTCAGCTCATTCTGTGTAACAAATCACTCTCCAAATTAATAGTTTACAATAACAATTATTTTGTCTGGCATAGAGTTACAGGGCTCTGCTGTGGGTTCCCCCCCCCCCGACACTCTCTGTTTGTTTTTCTTTCTTTTTTGTTTTTGTTTTTGTTTTTTCGAGACAGGGTTTCTTTGTATAGCTCTAGCTGTCCTGGAACTCACTCTGTAGACCAGGCTGGCCACAAACTCAGAAATCTGCCTGCCTACCTCCCAAGTGTGGAGATTAAAGGCATGCGCCACCACCTCCCAGCTTCCCCTGGACACTCTCATGCCTCGACAGTTGCTCGATGGGTGAGCTGATAGCTAGACGTTTTGAGTATGATCCACACACACTTGTGCCTGGCAGGCTTTCAGCCTGAGTCTTGGGAGTAACTGGGCCCTGTGAAGGTATCCTCCAGCAGGCTAGCCTGGGATCACTCACATAGCAGTTTCACGGAGGAAAGATAAGTTTCAGTGACAAGAGCTTCCTTAAGTCTCCAATGTTACCCATGCTGTTGTCCCATTGGCCAAAGAAAAGCTTGTGGCCACCACTTCCCCTGCTCCCATGTCAGAAAAGAGCACACATTCAGAGCTGGCAGGAGTCTGTGTTCCTCTTTCTGATATCACACCTACCTTTCCTTTTTTAGCTTTATTCATCTGCAAGACAGTGGGCACTTCAGAAAAGACTACTGATGCATGCAGAGTGAGTTATGAAAGGTAGTTTCCAATTGTTCATAGTAAAACTGAGGAGCCAGGGTTGGGGGATGGCTCAGTGGGCGAAGTATCTGCTGTGCAAACATCAGGACTAATGTCTAGACTCAAGCACCCTCAAAAACAGCTGGGCCTGATGATGCATGCCTATAACCCTGGCACTGGGCCACAGAGACAGGAGGATTCCTAGGCTTGCCTAGCTAGCCATCTAACTGAACCAGCAAGCTCCAGGTTTGTGTCTTTGTCCCTAAAGATAAGATGGGGAATGACTGAGTCTACCTCTAGCCTCCACATGTGCATGTGCAACACCCACAGGCATATACTCTGTTAAAAAAAATAGTGACTTAGCCTAAAAGAAATAAAGTTTGAGTCTCCATGATGTGGCATGACTTGGCCAGGACATCATGGTGCATGGGCAGTGGTGGTAAGACAGACTTCCCTCCTGTTTCCTTAACATAAGAGATTTGAACAGTCTCTCAAAGCCATAAGTCCCCCACTCCCGACCCCCCATTTCCCCAGTGCTTCAGAGATCTGTTAACTGTGTGCTTTGTATTCTTACAATCTAAGGCCTGGAGGTGGTCTCATGCTCCCCACCCCTCATGACTGGGATACTTTAGAAGGCGACATGGCCCTGGACAGTTAATGTATCTACCTGCAGAGTGGGGGCTGTGGCAGGGAAGGTTCCACAGCCTCCCCATCCCCCTTTGTCTTTGGCTTTCTGGGGCTGCAGCCCATGAGTCAATATGCAGATAATCATAGTGCCAGCTCTGCATTGTCTGAACAAAAGGTGATTAAATTACCCAGGAATCAATTCCAGAGCTGTTTTTCCTTTCTTATTTAAAGAGCACAAACTATTTTCTCCCAAGGATAAAAGATCAATATTTGAGGAAAAATCGGGCCTTATACCATCCCTATCAGAGGCTCCTCCTGGCTGTGGGAGATGCTAACTATGCCTTCCCAGTTGGAAGATAGAGAGGGCAGCTGCAGAGAATTGGGAGAACCAAGCTCCCATGCCTCTAGATTTGCCTGCACATTTTTTCCTTTCTTCGCATATGTCATGGGAGTTTTGATCTGTAGGAATTATCTGTCTTAGCAATACCCAGCCTTCCTGCCATGTTAGGTGTATCAGTCAGCATGGTCTAAATTGCACAGTGCAGTAACAAATGAGCCCCAGTGGTCTACAACAACAAAGCCTTACTTCTTCTTCATATTCCATATCTTTTCTCATAAGTCCTGGCTATATTCTGTTCCATCTGCCTTCCAGCACAGAGCTGAGAGAGCAGCATCTTTCCCAGGCATTCTGAGGCTCCTGGTTGAGGGAAAACAGAGTAGAAGTCAATAGCTCTCCGAGCTTCTGTGCAGAAACAGTATAGTTCCCTTCTGCCCACATTTCATTGGTTAAATCAAATCAAATGGCCAAGCCTAATGGGGTAGGGAGGAATAATCTTCCATGGAAAAGACCAGCGAATATTTTAAACAATAATATAATCTAACACATATGGCCTCTACTTGGGTCTGCTCAGGGCTGGTGTTTAGACAAGGGTGTGAGTTTTCCAGGGCTGGGCTAGAGTAGAAGGGGAATGAGACTCAGGGGTACTGTGGGGGATGTGGGGGGCCCACTGGCTCTGACTCTGTCTGCTTCAGTCTCCAACAGAGGAAATGTTAACAAGCACTTCTATGAAGCCATTTGCTTATAAGCCTCGCAAGTTTCCAGACATTTCACCTTGAAGTGGCCCCAAGAATTGCTGGAGGAAAGCCAGTAGCTGGGCTGTCTAGTCCTATTCTGAAGAACAAACTGTCCCCTCCTCTAAAGGTCACAAAGGTCACAGGGCTGCACACCGGTTGGAAAAGCTATGTATGATGGGCCCAAGTGCCCAGGTAAGAACATGGTATGCTTTCAGTCTACTGTAATCCAGACCTTGAGGTCCAGCCAGTCAATATCAGAGAGCCTTGGACCCAGTTTGCTTCTTCACCTTGTCAGCCATGTGGCCTCTGACTGTCAGTCATCCTTCTGCCTCTCTCATGTCATTGTTGTCTGCATTAAAGTAGGATGAATGCCTTCAAAGCAGCCTTCCTTCACCAAGAACAGCAATGCTCTGTGGAGAGAGTGGCCTGTGGCTCCCTATGAGTCTGATTCAGACTATGTATGTGAGGTCCCTAGTCACCCAGTGTCTCTGGAGGCCTTGTCTAGAGGGTAAAGATGGATCCTTTGAGATCTTTAACAGGAGGCCATGGCACACAGAGAGCAGGCAGAGCTGTTAGCTCACATGAGCAATGTCTTACTAACGAGGGTCAAGAAATAGAACCATATGAGATACTGATTCCCCATCACAGGAAGAGAATTGATGTCTGCCTCCCAAGGGTGCTCTGAATGATGACAGGCATGAAAATTGGGAGTGCACCAGAATCAAAGACTCTTTGCATCAGACAGATGTATCTAAATTGGGGCTTTAGTAGGTGTGATCTCAAGGTCAACAGCATGAAAAACTCATAGCGCTCAGAGTAGCACATTTTCTGGCCTTGCTGTGTGTCCTTGAAGTCCCCTTCGCCTGACAGCTCTAGGAGTTTTTGACTGTAATTCATATTTCTTGATTCTTTTGCCATTTCTTATAGAGTTCCTCCAAGGGAGGTATTAGTGACAGGGCTGGGGGCTTCCACTCAAGGACATGGCTCTTGAGCTGTGTCCAGGTACATAAAAGATTTTCATGATTCCCTGCCATTGTCCCCTGATGTCCAAGAAGCATTGGTATACGTTGGTACCCAAGGCATGTTAGGAACCGCTCTGTGTGCTTGCTCTAAGTGCATACCAGCACATGGGACTGTGCTTTGGCCACTAACCATTTCCTTAGCCTTGAACACTGTGTTTTTTCTCCTCTTTGCCTGACTCTATCATCTTTTCTTTCCTTGACTTGAGAATGACTGTGGCATGGCCCAAGGGCTGTCCCGGGATGCACTGCTCCTGCTTGGTCATGGGTGGCACTGTTGTCTGTATCCCAGAGGAAGACTGGAGGAACTGATATCAATAGCCTGGTGAGTGGTGAGCACCAAGAGTCCCATCATATGGCTACCATTGTATAGTCTTTTTTTTTTTACATGACTTTAATGATTATTAATTTTCATTAATACATTCATTATATCCTTTTTATTGAAAAGTTACCATTACTTGTGCATACTGTCATATGTGACTAAGGGCATTCTTTGTATCTGAGGGGAAAGTCCCTGTTCCTTGAGTCCTCAGACATAGCAGTTAGTGTTGGTGTCATGTGTGCACCCAGGTGCTTACCTACCTCCTGCTGGGATCAGCCAGTCCTACTTGGGCCTAGTTCAGGCCTGGATATAACCTAAGTGATGGTCCACCGAGCACACTGCTCTGGTTTCCTCACTAGCTTCTCCTGGGCCAGCCGAAGCACTTTTTTTTTTTTTTTTTAGGAAGTTGGGCACCATGTTTTGCTTGACTCTCACGGTATTCCTGGGAAGAATCATAGATAAGGAAACTGAGATGCAGGCAATCCTGCTCAGGATCCAAAGATCAAGGAACACTGTCCCTTCCTCTGATGGAGGACCAAGTTCAGCAGCCCTCCACCATGCTCCTCTCTAGAGCTACCAATGCCACTGTAGACCCCAAGACGCTTGCCCTCTGGGGTGGGGCTTGAGACCTGTCTGCCATCAGTTCCTCTGGGCTATGCTCATGCAGCTGAGGGCTGGGACTATCTAAGTCTTACCAGAACTAGCCATGACAAAGTTGGCCTGTCTAAGGACAGGGTTTGAGGGAACAGAGACAGAACTGAGTCGAGTGACCTCTGTTAAAAAATGATTCTGTGCATCCAGGGAGATGGAAACACAAGACTTTATTCTGCAATGGCATCTAACTTACTTGAATGAGTCATTCTGTGTGCCTCAGTTTCCCCTACCTATAAAATTTGGGTATCAGGGACTTTACCCCACTGGGTTTCATGGCCCCAGCATACCTCAGCAGTAAGAATAAATGAATGGCAATAAGTTGTACTCAGGCTGCTTGGATGGATCCATCTGTCTTGCACACTGCTGCTGTTCTCCCCTCTCTCTCTCTCTCTCTCTCTCTCTCTCTCTCTCTCTCTCTCTCTCTCTCTCTTTGCATATCTGTCTCTGTGTGTCTATCTCTGGCTGTCTCTCTGTGTGCACATCTTTGGGTTGTCTGGGTGTGTCTGACTGTCTTTTTGTATGAATGTATATCTGCCTCTGTGTATATCTGTCTGTCTATTTCTGTGTCTGTCTTTCTCTCTGTGTGTCTGACTGTCTATCTGTCTGAGTGTGTCTGTGTGTATGTCTGTCTCTGTGTATATCTGTCTCTGTCTATTTCTGTCTATGTCTATCTGCCTCTGTGTGTGTGTCTGTTTCTCTTTGTCTCTGTTTGTCTGTCTGTCTCTCTGTGTCTGTCTCTCTGTGTGTCTGTTTCTCTGTCTCTGTCTGTCTCTTTGTCTCTCTCTGTGTCTCTCTCTGACTCTGTCTCTGTGTGTGTGTGTATGTGTATTAAGCACATCTACAAACACATTCAGCACATGTGCATGCACAGGATATGCATGCCCATAATCTTTAATAGAGGATAAAGAAGGACGTGAGAACTCTGGTCAACCCTTTCTATCTTACTCCCTTGGGATAGGGTCTCTCACTGAACCTGGATCTACCCTGGCAGTCAACAAACCACACTGATCCTGCTGTCTTCTCCCTCCCTTCCAGCTCCAGGTTACAGGTATGCAAGTGGCCATGCTTGACTTCTTCTTTAATGTGGGGGCTGGAGATGGAACTCAGCTCCTCAGACTTGCAAGGAAGCCCTCTTTCCCTCTGAGTCAGTTTGCCAGCCCCGAGCCTCTGCCTTGTAATGATGGCATCTAAAATGCCCTCCCAAAAGGAAGTTGCTTTGTGTCTGTGACTGCATTTGCTCAGCTATCCAGGAGAAAGGGTTTCATGCTTTCCCCTCCCTCTTCTATGTGGCAGACAAGCTCATAGTCTAAGTGGTCCAGTCAGGGTCTCATAACACAGATCCGGTGGAGCTAGGGGTGGCTAGGGAGGTGCCTAAGATGCTTGCCTGTGTGGAGTGTCTCTGAGGCCTCAGCACCTCAGCCTCCTGGCTAATTGTTGACAGGTTTCCTGCGGGAGGACGCAGCCTTGATTATGCAGCCAAGCTCTCTCTCTCTCTCTCTCTCTCTCTCTCTCTCTCTCTCTCTCTCTCTCTCTCTCTCTCTCTCTCTCTCTCTCTCCCTCTCTCCCTCCCTCCCTCCCTCCCTGCTCTCCTCCTCCTTCTCCCTCCCTCCCTCCTTACCTCCCTCCTTACCTCCCTCCTTTCCTCCCTGTCTAGCTTTCCTTTCTTATAAGCCTGCCATGAATCAGGAGAGGGAGAGGCACTAAATAAACAGAGATGGATTGGGGCAGAGGCTTTGGAGTGGAATTTTTTTTTTTTTTTTTTTGCAAAGCTGCCTTTTCCCTTCGCCTTTTTCTGCAAGCTGCTCCTCTCAGGAGCTTCAAAGAAAAGCCTGCTCCCAAGCAGGATCTTTCACCTGAGCCAAAAGCCATTTATCTGGAATATTAATATGCCAGCAGCTGCCTGTGACAGTGCCTGCCGCCGATCACACACACGCCCAGCCATGATCCCTCCTGGGAAAGCTCAGGAGGCTCCAGGAAGCTAATGGGCCCCCTGGGGCACATTCTGGTTACCTTTTGTTGGTCTTTCCCGGAGCTTCGGAGCTTCGTGCGATTGCTAGCCAAGCATGTCCCCAGTGGACCTCTGGAGTGGGACAGGGACACTCAAAGCAGATACACTCCCACTTCACCCTAGGTGATTGTTCCTTCTCACTTTGGGTGGATGCTTGGGGGAGGGGGGAAGAAGACAAATTCTCAAGTGCTGTTTCCTCCCACCACCACCACCCCCCCACACACACACACAGCAGCTGTCCCTCCACTTCCAATGGGCTCCATCTTGCTAAACTCACAGTAAGATGAAAATATCTTAACATGAAAATGCTTTTAGTTCACCTGACCTACTAAACACCCTAGCTTAGTCCAGACTTATTTATTTGTGTGTGTTTGTGTGCGTGTGTGTTTGTGTGTGCTCTCATGTAAGGGTGTGTGCTTAAAGCAGTGGTTGTACTTGTATGCGAGTGTGAAGGTCTGGTGTTGACATCAAACATCTTCCTCAATTGCTTTCTACTATATTTTTTTTTGAGACAGGGTGTCTCCTGAACCTGGAGTTAGAGACTCAAGCATCCAATGAGCTTAAGGGATCCTCCTGTCTAGGCTTCGCCAACACTGGGATTACACATGTATATTGCCTTAACTAGATTCTTTCATGGGATCAGGCATCAAACTCAGGCTGTCATACTTGCGTCTCCACCTCCTGCCCCCCAGCATCCCCAAGTGTATTTTAAACACAAACACATTGTCCTACAGCTGAGCAGAGTGAGAAGAGGTGTCTTACTGAATATAGTAAGCCAAAGAAGAGATCAAACATTCCAGATGTAAAGTAGTTTTTAAGGATTGCCTATTATCTGTAAAGTACCATACACTTGAAAACATTGCTTAAGTCTACCTGTCCCAAGTCAACCTGTTTTAAGTTGGGGTCTGTCTACATGCCTTCCACTAGGAGTTGAGCTGGGGTCTCGTCTACATCTTGATGTTAAGAGTAAGACCTGGGCTGCCATGGCAGCTCAGCCACTCCAGTGCTGCATACCTTTAAGTGGTTCTCAGGTGCCCGTGGACTTCAATGTCTTCTCTGTACATTGAGCTGGTTGAACTTGGTGCTTGACTGCTAGGGTCCTTCAGGTGAGACACACTGTAGTGATGGAGGAAGAACACTAGGCTGAGAGTCTGAGGCCACAGGTTCAAATCCTGACACTGCCACAGGATATCTTTGGCCAAGTTACTGAGGTACTGTATCATAAGATATGTTATAACACAAAAGGGAAATGAGATTCTCTGCTAGTGCCTTAGAGAAGGTGTCATCTACCTGTGGCTTCAGAGAAAGTCTCCTGAGGTTGAGGACAAGCTTTCATATGCTACCTGAAGGCAACCCCCAAACCTTAGCTGGGTGCAATCCTCTTTTCTGCAAACAGCCCTTTTCTTGAAATCAGTGGCCAATGATGGAAGGCCGTGGGCAGGAATGAAACGATGGTTCTGGAACATCGATACACAAAGCAAATGCTGGCACAGGACTGTCCTGTGCTGGACAAGGTCAGAGGCCAGATGGCAAAATGTAGTGATGTCAAGTTACATTCCAACCCTACCAACCCTTAGTTCTGTCCTTGTCACACAGATTGTCTCCACAATGTCCATCTCTCCTTACAGTGTGGATGTGGGACTACTCAACCAAAACCAACCATGATGGCAAACACTCATTGGCAATCGACCCATTGTCAATATGATTCTAAGTACTTTATATGTGCATAGTTTATGTGTGTGTGTGTGAGAGAGAGAGAGACAGACACAGAGACAGAGAGAGAGAGAGAGAGAGAGAGAGGCTTCCCTATCAGGGAGGAAACCTACTTCACATGAAGTATTAAAGCAACTCACCCAATGTCATGAAGCCACTGAATAACACAAGTAAAAACTTAATCACAATGTGGCTTGCTTTAGTTTCTCAGCCAGAAGGCCAGGGGTTCTCAGACATAAGCAGGACTCAGAACTGCTAGGGCTGAATGAACCTGGCTTCCAAAATGTTCCTAGGCAATGCCAGTCTGTGGACCCTGCTGTGAGAACCATCTGTAGGAGAAACTAAGCTAAGGAGAAACCAGACTTAGTGTGAACCCCAAGTCTCTTGAGTCTCTATGAGACTTGTCTTTCCCCAAGTATTATCCACAAAAAAGTGCTCCTACAAATTACAGAATATCACAAAGGGCTGAAAAGAGGGGCAAGAGCTGAGGCCAAGTGCTTGTGAGGAGTTTTGGTTCAGTGAATTTCAATTGCTCTCTTTATTAGGTTTCTGCTTTGTATTTGCTCGAGTAAACTTCAAATGTAAAATAGGACATGATTTGTCAAGTGCTCAAAACATTTCTGAACTCAGTAGCCTTTCTTTCAACAAAGCATCTCATGGGAACCCCTGGAAGAACAGACCACAAAATGTGAGGTTCCTGCACAGAACGAATATGGGAGGCCAGGCATGCGCACCCTAGAGTCCAAGTTGACTATCTTGGGTTTTCTAGGACTATCCTCTTGACAGACTTCTGGAACTGGACTAGGACCCATAGAGATTTACAGAACAAAGACTCCAGCACCTCACACTTCACACTGACATCTGTTACAAGTCCCTGAAGCACATGGCCTTGATGTTAGAGTCCAGTTTAGCCAGGATGTTTGCATGTGACCCTACCTGCTATGGTTAGGTTGTAGTTTGCCTTCCAAGGGCATATGGGTATTGACCATGAGTTTGAATGTGGTACAGAGCCTATGAGGGTGGATCATTGAAAAGTAATTAGATCATCAGGGTCACCAATGAAGAATGAATTAAATCAATTTCTGAGGGGCCCTGAGTTAGAGGGTTGATAGAAAGAAAAGCTGTCCCCTTCTTTCTCTGACACCCTGTCTCACCAGATGGTCTCTCCCATTCAGCCAAACCTACCTTTACAATGACATCACCATAGGGCTTTTAGCAAAACTAAACAGGAGCAGCCCCATGCCCTTGAACCTCAATAACTGTGACCTAATTAAATCTTGTTGCTTTATAAAACTTTGCCTCGGGTATTCCATTATAGTAACAGGAAAAGAAAAATAAATAAAAAGGATTGCCACATCATTCTAACTTCCAGTTATTGCAAATATACTCGTCTCTGAGACTGTCTAGACTCAACAATGCTTTTCTCTGCAAAGGGGAAGAAATAGTGTTCTACTCAAGCTGCTGAGGAAGAAGAGACCTTTCTCATGAGCTTTATACAGCTTCAGCGAACAGAGCAGAGCAAAAAGGGAGCTTTGGCCTGTAGACTCCCATTGTGTGGTGGAGAGGCCACCACCCACCAGTCTGCATCGGGAAAGGCTGCATCCCAGGCAAGGCACTGAGCATGGGAGGGTGTGGGATTCACTTTCTATTGAGGCTCAGGGAGCTACATCAATAGACAGATGGAGTCTGAGAAGGAAGTGGTTTCCCTCTCCATCTAATCCAATCATACTGCTTCTCAGAGCTGCTAAGTCATTGAGCAGCAAGACGTGCATGTACATAGTGAGCTGGCTCTTGAGGTCTGACAGAATTTCACTCTGTCTCTCATGTAGGAGAGAGTTTGAGTTTCAGCCACTGAGCACTGAAGAGAAAATTCAAGAACTGCAGGTTCCTGAGGTCTCCATCTAGGAAGACTCCGAGAGGAAGACATGGGATCCAGTGTCGTGTACTCGGGCTAGCTTAGCAGTCTTCCTAGACCCTCTGATGTGGGTTGGGCCCTCTTGCATGATTATGGTTGAAGAAGTGATGGGATGACAGAGTGCCACCCTCTGAGGTTCGCACTGGAGGAGGGTCTGACATTCAGCCAATTAGAGTCAGAAGAGCTGGCAGAATGGAGGGTCTATCCTTAAATTGATGGTTCCCATAGCTAGCGGCAAGGGACATCCATTTTGCTCCATATGAGTGACTCCATAAGGCTACTGTGTCCACATAGTAGAGTGAGCGTCTTCTTCATAGCCAGTAACCACCCCTCCCCAAAGAGTTATCAAGGTCGACAAGTGCCCCATGGCTGACCCTCAGAAGCCACATAGATGCTTCCATGTACTCATCTGAATCAGACTAGCCCCATAGGAAGGGAGAGAATTAAACACAACTGTGAGGGAAAGGACATCAAAGCAATTTTAACTTTTTTGAAAAACACCATACCAAATAGGATTCTGATTTTCAAAAGCCAGAACAGAAGCTATGAGAGAGAGAGAAAGAGAGAGAGAGAGAGAGACATAGCTGTGAGTAATTAATCTATATATGATTAAATATAAGTGGATAATTATAGAGTTTCTTGGAATGTGTAATGAAAGTGCTAAATAAAGACCTGAATCAGAAATGACATATATTAGAAAGGAAAAAAAAATCAAATAACAGTCTGGAACTAATTATAATAAAACTATTTTGGGAAAAAGTTAGGACTTTGGAGAAGAGGAACAGAAAGGGTAGAAGTGAAGGGGTTTTAAAAGCCATGCAATAGTGAGCAGTGAATGCAGAAGAACTCTTCATTTCATCTTCGTGGGATAGAGAACCATGTGCTTAATCATGAGATGAAGAAACAGAAGGAAACTATTATTGGAGTGGGAAGATAGAGCAAAGTATGGAGAGGGCAGGAATAAGCAGAAGAGAAGCCAAAATAATGTAGATATAAAGTCTACTTTAAGGAGAAGAAAACCTATAAAACTGTTGTACAATAAAAGTTAATGGACTAAATTTTCCTACTGGAAGACAAAACTATCAAAGAATCAACATGAGATGAAACTGTGTCTCTGGGAAGACACTGGATAAAGGTACATATTAAGGAAAACAGGGAAGGGGTGAGGGGGTCTCTATGGTACATTGGATAAAGTCCAGTCCTTGATTTTTCTCCCTGATACACTTTCTCAGTTTCTCCCTGCAGTGCCAGCATCCGTTGCTATGGTAAACAGACAGGCAAGAATAGTGGTTAAAATTGAATCGTCTCTCAGATTCCGGTGTTTGAACACTTGGTCTCCAGCCAGTGGCATTGTTTGGGAAGCTTGTGGAACCTTTGGGAGGTGGTGTCTCATTGTAAAAGATGTGATACTGATAGAAGGAGGGTCTTGATATTTGGTAGACTAAACCACAAGCCTGCTCTTGGTTTCCTGACTGCAGGGGCAATGTGAACATCCACCTCATTCTCTTGGTACCACACCCTTCCCAGTACAATGGACTGTATCTACTACACTGTAAACAGAAAACAAACCTTTCTTCTTTTATGTTGCTTCTTGTTAGGTATTTAGTCATAACAACAAGAAAAGTAACAATGCCAACAGAAATGTAACAGATGCCAAATGATCACTGGCTGCCATTCTGATTTTCCCCGAAATCAGCACCACAGAATTGGCACAGAGAAACACTTATATCTCATTTATTTTCACCTCAGCTATAGATCACCTATCTTGTGTAACTTTCAGAGGCTGAGTGCTTGATGCACCTTCTCAGATCAGACGTGGTCCCATCTATTAGCCTCTTTTAGATCAAATCATTACCAAATGATCTATATTGTAAAAGTAACCCCATTTTTTCACAGAATAAACAGTGATTGGTGGTAGGAATGTGAGCACTAGCTACACATCATGAGATCAGATTTTTAAACACAAAAGGCTTTAAGCACAAATTTCTGTGGTTGAAGACTGTTTCCTTTCCATCTATTCTAGCCACTGAGGACACAAATGCTCAAGGGTCTGGAACACAACTTTTTCCCATAGATATTTACTGTGCAATTACTGAGCAGCCTGCTCTGTGGATTCAGAAGTCAACAAGTAAGATCAAGTCATTGCCTTCATGAGGTGTATGCATTCTACGCTTGATCTTGGCCAAGAGGCAGAGAGGCAACTGAGCTACACATTCCAGAGGAGATAATTCCAGGGTAGTGAAGAGACAGTTTGACAGATACACCATTGAAAAAAAGTGTCAGAGTAGGAGGCCAGGTAAGGTACATTCTACCAATCTACCCAACTTGGGTTCATTAAGTGTGAGATGTAGCATCTATCTACCGCTTACTTGAGATTTAATAGGTTGTTTAAGTCACAGTTGTGTGTGATCATTGTATAGAGAAGGTGATGGGGAAAAGAGGAAAGATGGCTGTGTATTTTTGCTGATTCTTTCATTTATATAGTTTCCTTTATTTTTATTTATTTATTTATTTATATTAATTATTTTATTTATTTCCATTCTAAATGTTGCCCCCTCTTCCTGGTTCCCCCTCCATGAATTCTTCACCCCATCCCCTTCCCCCTTTGCTTTTTAGAGGAGCTTCCCCACCCAGCCACCAACTCCCACCTTACCCCACTAGCATCCCCCTTCCCTGGAGCATCAAGTTTCTACAGGATTAAGCACATCCTTTCCCATTAAGACCAGACAAGGCAGTCGTCTGCTACAAATATAGAAGAGGCCACAGACCAGAAGATGCATGCTCTTTTCATCTCTGGGAGTTCTGAGGGGTCTGGGTTAGTTGATGCTGTTGTTCTTTCTATGGGGTTACAATCCCCTTCAGCTCCTTCAGTAACTTCCCTTAACTCTTCCATAGGGGGTCCCTGACCTCAATCCAATGATGGCTGTAAGTAACAGTAACTGTCTCAGTCAGCTGCTGGTAGAGCTTCTCAGAGGACAGCCATGCTAGGCTCCTGTCTGCAAGCACAATATGGCATCAGTGACAGTGTCAGGGCTTGGTGCCTGAGCATGGGCTGGGTCCTAAATTGGGGGGTCTCTGGGTGGCCCTCCTTCAGTCTCTGCTCCATTTTTGTCCCTGCATTTCCTTTAGACAGAAGCAATTCTGGATTTCAAAGATGAGGGGGGGGTTCCTTGCTGATTCTTTTTTTTTTTTTTTTCCCCCGAGACAGGGTTTCTCTGTGTAGTCCTGGCTGTCCTGGAACTCACTCTGTAGACCAGGCTGGCCTAGAACTCAGAAATCCGCCTGCCTCTGCCTCCCAAGTGCTGGGATTAAAGGTGTGCACCACCAGCACCAGGCCTTCCTTGCTGATTCTTAATATGACACTGGTGGTTTGAATAAGATGGCACCCATAGACTCATATATTTGAAAGCTTAGTCATCAGGGAGTGGAATTCTTTGGTAAGATTACAGGGATTAGGAGATGTGGTCTTGTTGGAGAAAGTTTGCCACTGGGAGTATAGGCTTTGAGGTTTCAAAAGCCCATGCCAGGCCCAGTGTCTCTTTCTCTCTGCCTATGGATTAGGACATAGCGCTAAACTATTCCTCAAGAGTCTTGAATGATGTCAATGGACTAAACCTCTGAAACTGTAAGCAAGCCCTCAATAAAACGCTTTATTTTGTAAGAGTTACTTGGTCATGGTGTCTCTTCACAGCAATAAAACAGCAATGAAAACAGGTACTAACAAATAAAAGGGGATCCATAAAAGCTTTGGACTTGACCAACAAGATCAAGTTTGTGTTTTCAAGAAGGCTAGTTCATTACAAACCTTGAAGACACACACTAGTTGGTGGGAGGGAATCAAAGATGGAAGGACCACTCCAGAATGCAGATGTCAATCTTCTTGATCAATGTTGCATAAGAGAGTCTTCCTCAGTGATAAGAGTGTTCTGAATCTCTGCTGTCTGCTGCTATAGCCATCTATAGGTATGCACCAAAACATAACCATATTTTGTCTTGGTTACTTTTCTATTGTTGTGATAAGATACCATAACCAAGGCAACGTGTAGAAGAAAGAGATTATTTGGAGCTTACAGTTCCAGAAGTCTATGACCACCATGGCATGGAGCAGGCAGCAAACAGGCATGCATGGACCTCAAGCCAAAGCTGAGAGCTTACACCCATACTCCCAAAGAAAAGGCAGAGAGAACTAACTGGGAGTGCTAGAAATGGTGTGAGCTTTGGAAACTTCAAACCCTGTCCCCAGTGACACTTATCTTCCAACAAGTCCACACTTGCTAATTGTTCCCAAACAGCTCACCAACTGGGGATCAAGTATTCAAAATATGAGTCTCTAGGAGCCATTCTCATTCAAACCATCACAATGATGAAAATGACCTTTGGTCACCTTTTCCTCCTTGAATTTCAATGCCAGAAACAAGATGCCTAGGAAGAGAGAGCCACACCTTGACTTCCCATAGCAATGACAAGAACAAGCAATCGATTACTATTAAGCCAAGACAGAGAGGAAGGGCCAGCCTGCTCTTTTTATAATAGCCTCCTTGTGATGACCAATAGTCCCACAATACATCCCTTCCAACGGTGCTCCTCCAGTGGTATAAAGACCTCCTACTTGGCCATACCTCTTAAGAGTCTGATTCTGCCATCTCCCAGTGATGCCACTCATTGGGTTCTAAAATGCTAACCCAAGAGCCTTTGGAGTGGGGTACAATTAGCCCAAATCCAAGCAAGGATTGTGGCTGAGGGATACTTCGAAAACCTTAAATTTGTCTTAATAATCCTTATGTAAATGTAAGTAGCTACATGTGGCTCAAGGTGGCTTTAGGGTTATATCATTCAGAGTGCATGAAGCCTATTGAGCCCATGTAGCTCATGAAGCCTGTGGGACTACCTGTACTAATGATGTGGTCCTGAAGCTGTGACTAGAGAGGTAAATCAGTGAGACCTTAGTATAAAACGTGAAGTGGAGAACACAACTGAAGAGGACACACAGCATAACCCCTGACCTTCACATACAAGCACACATAGACATGTTATTGACACATCACACATGTTATTGACACACACAAACTGGTGGCTTTTGACAAATTAAGTCCCTCCCCACCTCTCTCTCTGTCTCTCTCTGTCTCTGTCTCTCTGTCTGGATATCTCTCTATCTCTATCTCTCTATTTTTTGACATCTTCCATAGAGATAATCAGAAACTCAGGCAATGATGCGAGCAGACAGATATTTATGAACGTGTTCTTCATACTGGTAAAGTTAGATGCAAACGAGATACACAGTGAGGGATCATCTTGATAAAGAACACTCTGCCAGATATTAGGATACATACACTAATGAAAGTAGCAATGTCAAGTAATATTTAATAAAATGCCCATGGCATATTACTGCTAATTACAAGGCTCCGTGGACTGACGGAGGAGAAGAAGGAGAGCGAGCAGATTGCCTGCAGCGGCTATCATCAGGTGATGGGACTGCACTTCCTTGCTCCTGCATCTTGTTATATTTCCCAAGTTCTCCATAATGAGTGGGCCTTGTTTTCTCTTGTAATGAGGGAGTAGGGGTGGGAAAGGATTATTTATAAATGGGAGAAAGCCATATTTTCTGTTTTTTTTTTTAAGATATTCTCTTTTGAAATAAATAGCTTCACCCAGAGTCTTCATCCCCGACTCTACCTCCCATCTCCTTAGAGCCTAAACCCAAAGAACCTTGTGTCCTAGGGGCCTCTATAGGCTCCAAGTGTTACTGCCACTGGTGGCCCTGTGTGAGGCCTCTATTGTAACTTCTTTCCCCTAGGAAGCTGCTGGATTTTAGGGCAAGGAAGATATATGCAGGACTTAAGGGGACCCTCAGGGGGTTTGGAGGTGGTGATTAGGTGAGACCATATCTCTGCACCACCACTTTTTAAGGGTCTCTGTGTTTGTCACTTCTACATCTCTCTGGCTTCCCAAGTCTGGGTCTCCTCTATTCACCAACTTCATCCCTCTTTACCTCAGTTTCTCCTTCTGCCACTGGCACCCCATCTCTCCACCAACGTATCTCTGCCTCTTGATGCTTATCGTGAGCCCTGATCCCCAGGCCCTCTGCCTCTCTATCCCCTCCTCTCCCTGCCTCAGGGAAGCTGTGAACCTTGGCAGACAGGGTGCTGAAGGTGATGGGCTGCGGCCTGTCGGAGGCCCTGGAAGCTGTTACTATTACTGGGGGCTGCTGCTGAGAGAAGGTTCTCACATGTCACGTATCAAGAGAGGGTGTCTTCACTTCCCTCTGCCTGATTCCAACACATCCACATATAGTCGTGCTCTGTTCAGTACAGGCAGCAGGCAGCAGGCTTTCTGAACGCTGTCCTAAGGAGGTGTAAAGTCACACAAGGGACAGAGCGGAGGAGTCACACACAGCCTTCTGATAAGATGAGATCTGCCCCCTCCACCGCAGAGATGTCACTGCACTCAAGATTCTCTGCTAAAAACAGTTCCCAAGCCAAGAGCAATGGGCCTTGAGCTGCACACTGCTTAGAAGAATTACTTCTAGAGAAGAAGGAAGCAACCGTGCTTAGTGGTACTTGAATGGGAGGGATCTCATAGTTGGGCCCAGCTACTTCCTCTTCTTCTAAAGTCATCCATCGAGGGGTCCCAAGAGCATGCACCCAGATCTCCACCTGCAGACAGGCAGAGGACTAGGGACTTATGTGGCAATTTAGGAAGAAAGTGCAATTGTTAGATTAGAAAGCAGGGAGCTGGAAATGCAAAGGCAAGAAGGGAATGGTGCAAGACAGGATCTTGCTTGGGAGGAAGGCGAGGGAAGACTGTTCATGCGCCAAGGGCTTTCCCCTCATAGAAAATAACACCAAGTTGTTATAGCTTTGTTTCTCTGACTACTCCCTGCTGCAAACCTGGCCAGGAGCACCTCAGCCTGGGCACAGAACTCCTTACAACTTCCACCCAAGTAAGATAAGGTGTAGGCACTGCATTCTAGGAAAATCTCTGAGGGGTTGTTTGCAACAATGAGGGTCCTTCTACCTCAACTCCCAGGCCCTTCATGGGGACGAAGGACTCCTGAACTTGGTTCTAAATAATTTGCTACTGGAATATGGGGCCAAAGCTTAAAAGCTCCAAGTCTCTGGTTGTCTCACTGCAGCTCCTAGGTAAGTGTGATGGACTGGGCTCTAGAAATAACCAGCCATCTATTTTAACCTTTGTTACCTGTCTGTGGAAGGAAAGTGCCTGAGATGGAGGATCAAAGTAAAGCTAAAAGGGAGGATTTTCCTCAGGGCAAGAAGTCTTGGCCTGCAGCCAACCTGAATTAGAATGGGCCAGGGTGCAAGCTTTCTAGGTTCCTCTTCAAATGGGGAAGGCAAGCATCATCAAGAGGGCTGGAGCCCAGGAGCCACGCTTAGTCATTCTTTGGAAGACCTTATAGTGAAGCAAAGGAGGTAAAATTAGCTTAGAAGTTGGTAAAATCCAATTACTTAGTTCACTCATTAATTATAATTATTAATATATTAATTTTAAACATTAGCTCTCTGAGAACTGAACACAAACAGATATAAAGAAGCCATTTGCTAAATGAATTTCATGAATGAATCCACTGGCATTCTATGAATGCACAGAATAGTAAGCAACTGGTACTGTGACGTTTTATCAAACAGACTTGGACAGCAGGACAAATGCCATCCTGGAAGGAGATATGGAGGTGGGTACCAATCCGAGAGAGGTGGGTACAGTAATGGAGAGTCTTCAGTAGACAGACAACTCTCATGTCAGTGGACTGTGGCTCCATCAAGGACAATGTCAGTCTGGAAGTCCAAAACACCTAGCAGATTAGCACTCCCAAACAGACCAAGCTCTGCTCTCCTCATTCCCACTGTCTTTAAAAGAGAATCATATTAAGAAAGGTCAGGAATTGGAGGTTTCTCCACATCTGCCTTATATATCAGGGTAGAGTCCAGGAGGTAGCCGGATCGCCCAGGAAGTTGTTAGCATCCTGGCACTGAAAAGAAGGTTGTTGAAGCCCCCCCTCATGTCCTGGACTATCAGAAGCCATCAGAAGGATCAATAGAACCAGATCCTGGCAGTCTGTCCTGCTCTCACCCTGGGCCAGGGTGTAGACCATCCATGCATTTTAAATCTCCTTTCAGAATGATGGAAAACAAAAATCTCCACTGGCTGCCGAAGGCCAACCATTGTGCAGAACACCAAGAACAAGAGATGCCCTGCCCTCACTCAGGCCTGGCCCCTAGCACTAACCCTGTACTGAGTTTTTCTGGTGGGCAGAGCAAGGGTAACTCGTGAGTAACTGCAACTTTAGTCATCTGGGAAGTAGATTCAGAGCCATACTCTCAAGTTTCCCAGGCCAGAGAAGCCAAGTTTACCCATGGGTGAATTGGGTCAAGCATGGGAACTTCTAGCAAGCCTCTATATCTAGATATGGTTAGAGGGGAAATTCTAACAGATCTAGTATGGTTGAGAAGTTGGTTTTAATGGTGATTCTAGATTCCAACAGCTGTCTAGACCCAAGATGTGCAGCTCGACCAGGTGGGCTGCTGGCCCAGAGAAAAGGAATGCACATATAGGAAACCAAAGTGAGGCAGAGACAGTGGGTTGGTTAAGGGTAAGTTAGCATTCAGTTTGCTTAGCTGCTTTGTTAGGTTGTGGAGCATTCATGAAATCTGGATTTGAAAAGGCTTTCCTGGGCCTAGACTAGCACACAGGGTTTAGATATCTCATGTCTAACATGAACCTAACACGGGCAGATCTTGGATTCCACACTATGTGTTACTGGACTGACCAGATGCAAGACCAGGAAGGCTGAGGACTGATGGACAACCATGCAGCCCCCACAGAGCTGGGCCAAGGCTGGGCATCATGAAAGGTGCTCTACTATGTGGCCATTAATCAACTGAAAAAGAAATGTAGGTTGCAAAGACCATAACTAATTTCTAAAGACCTGAACTCTAAGATACAAAATGGGCTTTTTGTTTATTTGTTTTCTTTTGTTGCTTTTGTTTTTTTTAGAGCTACTAAGTGTATACCATTCATAGCTGCTCTGTCTATTCTGTACACTGGTACGATGACATCCCATACACTTCATCCTATAGGCTCAGCCCTGGGAGGTGATGGCATTCTTCCTTACAAAGGCACGAGCTTTCTTCATGTTCCATTGGCAGCTCTTCCTTCCAAAGATAGCTATGCTGGTGCCTGCCATCCCACATGATCTCTAGGGCATTTTGTTGTCCTTCATCCCAACTAGGAGCCAAAGTCAAATCCTCTAGCCCCTTGAAGCAGTGGGTCCCCTCTCCCTCTTTGACCAAGACAATCCGTGGAAACTGTGCTTTGCTGTGCCAGCTCTGGATGCCTTTACTAGTGTTACAGACTCTGACGAATCAGTTGTCAAATTATAAGTGTAAGCATGAGGCTGGGAAGATGGTGTGGTTGCTAAAGTGCTTGCTGTGCAACCATGAAGACCTACGTTTAGATTCTCAGCACCTACATAAAAAGCTAAACTCAGCGTCGGGCATCTGTGTCGGGGAGCAGAGGCAGAAGCATCCCTAGAGCTCTCTAGCCAGCTAGTCTAGCCAAGTTGGTTGAATGCCAGGTTTTGTGAAAGACCCTATCTAAAAAAATAAATAAATATGGTTTGCAGTGACTGAGTAAGATACCTATCATCAGCCCCTGGCTTCCTTGTGTGCCCACACATATATACACATGCATGCCCACATGCACACACTTGAACACATATGTTTAAATAACACACCACATGTATGCACACAATGCAAAAATATCTTAAAACAATCATCACATAAGCAAGAAACCTCCACTCTTCCCCCAGACCTTAGAGGATGAAATGCTGTCTAGAGAATGATAAGTGGGACACCAGCCTTGTGATTAGAAATCTTCCTTCAAAGCTTAACCTTCAGTTCTGGCTACCTTAGCTGATACCACATATATCGAAGCAGGACTGTCAAGCCCCCTCTCCTCCCACATTCCTAGCCTGTGACACAGTGACCGAGTACAGTGATTGTCCCAGGGCAATGTGTTTTGGGACAGTTTGTTTTGCAACAACAAATACCAGAATGCTGATCCAAGAACACATAATCATGTTTCCTTCTATTCTTGGCTGCCAGGAAGCTCAGAGCTACATCTCTGATTCAACCTTAGCAAGTCTTCTCAACTTATCCTTACCCTTTGTTTCATACACAGCACATTTGATCTTCAAAACCTATCTTAATTACAGCTGATTTGTATCTCTTATAAACCCCCCCACACACACTGTTTGCAAAATTAGAGGATATTGGGAATTTCCTTGGTTCATTCCCCCCTGTATGTACCACAAACTACCCCAAATGCTACAAAGTTCTGTTTAGCCTTCATACTTGGACTGGAGGGTCACCCGTGGATGACACCCACTGAGTCACCTTTTCAACATTATCAGTCCATGCTCCACCTCTGCCTACCTTGGTTCTGACTCTGGAGTCTCTGTTTATCAACCACTGCTATTCAGCTAGCATCCACCTACACAGGTATTTGCCTTGTTCCCACATTGCCCAAAGATGGAGCTTGACTGCAGAAAGTTAAATTAGACAAGCAGAGAGATGGTTTGGATCATGGTAGTATAATGAATAATAGCTGAGCGCAGGTCTGTGTGCATCCCTGTCTCTGTGTCTTTGGGACCAACCCTGGAGGCAGAAAGGATAATACCTCTTAAGTCTTGAGCAGTCATCATGGCCAGGTGTGTTTATCTTAATTGTCGCTTGACACCATCTAGAATCACCTGGGAAGGCACCTCAATGGGAGATTGTATAGATCAGGTTGGTGTGTGGGCATGTCTGTGGGGGAGTATTTTGACTAGGTAAGGGGAAGTGTGAAGATGTGCCCCTTGTAGGTATAGGTAGAAGGTACTACTCTTTGGGGTTGGGGGGTCCTGGACTGTGGAAGAATAGGGAAAGTGAGGTGGACACAAGCATGAGTGCATTAACTCATTGCTCTCTGTCTGTGGATGTGGCGTCATCAGTTCTCTAGTTCTCTCAAGCTCCTGCCACTGTGACTTCCCCTGGATCTTCAAGGCAGACAAACCCATTCTCCCTTGAGTTGAATTTGTCATGTTATTTGTTCACAGCGATAGGAAATGAAGCTAAGACACAGGTATTCTACAGGACCACAATGTATGGTGTGAAGTATTTGTTGACTATTTGTGTTTTAGAATTCATATCACTCTAGAAGTGTGTGTGTGTGTGTGTGTGTGTGTGTGTGTGTGTGTGTGTGTGTGGTGCATGCCTGTGAGTGTGCACTTGTGCAATAGCTAATTCAAGGTGTCTGCTGTAATCTACTGCTTTCTACCTTATTCTCTTGAGACAAGGTCTCTCACTGAACCAGAATCTCACCATTTTGGCCAGGCTGGAAAGCCAGTGAGCTCCTGGGATCTTCCTGTCTCTGTTCCCTGGTGCTGTGTTCCAGGCACAGACAGTCATACCTAGATTTTAACATGGATGCTGGGTATTTGAACTCAAGCCCTCAGCCTTGCGGAGTAAGTGCACTCACTCACTCACTTACTCAATTACTCACTGAGACATCTTCCCAGCATGCTCATCCTAGACTTTCAATGGTAATTCATTACCCTGAGTGTATGCTACCTAACTCTCCTGGAGCTTCTAAGGTTTTACTCTGCTGTCAAACATGTAATCATATCTATATCCTACTCTGGAGAAAGACGCCTCACTCACCACCATAACAATTCAAGTTGTCTCCATCCTTTGGGGTCAGATTTCCTTGCCGAAGAAGTTATTTTAAAGCTTCAAGTTTCCAGAACTCTAATTTTGGACTTGTGGGTTGGATTGTGGTCCTACACCAGCTACAGCCTCCATTTATTTCCCTAGTTTATAAAATCCCCCCAAGAGACTGAGACTACTATTATTCCCAATATAGATGGGAGAAAAATGGAGGTTCAGAGACACAGAGCTGCTTGGTAGAGGCAGAATGCAGGGCTCATCAACGGCAGAGCTGGGTTTCAGCCCAGAAGTGAGCAACTTTCAAACTGGGGCACTCTGCTTCTTCCTCCGTTCTGCACCCCTTCCCCACAAGTGAACAGAAGCCTTCCTGTAACACAGCTCAGTGCGAAGTGACCGGTGAAGTCCGTTAGATGTCAGAGAGAAAGAAAAGGGGAAGAGGAAAGAGGGTGGAAAGAAGAAGAGCATCGTTTAAAACAGAAGGGTGGAAAAGATGGATTGGTTGCACAACACTTGCCTCACAAGCCTGAGGACCTATGTTTAGAACTTCAGAACTCACTTAAAAGGCCAGGCATGGTGGCCCACACCTACAATCACAGCAATTCCAGGAGGGGAGGCGGAGACAGGAGGATCCTTGGAAGTTAGGGCATGCAAACTGGGCAGCCTGGTCTAGTTAGTGAGAGGACAGGATGGTGAGAGACCCAGACTCAAGCAAAAGGTGCAGAGCACACAAGGACCAGCACAAAGGGTTGTCTTCTGACCTCAGTGTGCATGCTGTACTGTGCACATACACTCACACCCATATTTGAAACTCTCCCTACACCACCCACACATGAGCATAAAGTAAATAAAAAGACATTTTTCCTATCAAGATGCTCTGGGGTCCAGCACCAGCATTATAATGCATGCACAAAACATATACCCTTCCTCCCCAACAATAGAAAATATTTCTATCCCTTCCCCCAGTTTTTGCCTACAGACTTTTGATTGTTATGCCAGCTCTGCTACTCCTACTTGCAAAGGAATGGAGCTTTTAATAGGTATTGCTTTCCTTAAAGAAGGGAACAAAAGCATAGTATTTTGGAAGACCATGGGCTTAAGGCACATGTGGAGACATTCCTAGCTCCTAGCTGTCATTTCCCAGCTGTAGAAGCTCAGAAGGTTCCCTCTGTTTTGGAGATACAGTGTAGAAAGGGCCCTTACTTATTTTTCACCCCAGATGAAAGGCTATGTCTGGAACAGACCTTTGAACTCAGTGCACAGCGTACAGAAAACTTGCAAGCTTATGGACTCTGGACTAAGACACAGGAGTCCTTGTTCTCTCTATCACCTTGAGAAAGTCCCCATCTCTGCAAGACCCTGGACTTCTTCATCTGGTGTTACACTACAGAGAGTTGAGTGTGTGTGTGTGTGTGTGTGTGTGTGTGTGTGTCATGACCCCTGCCAATCTAGCACTCAGTGTTCTAGGTTGGAGAAACTGTCAAAAAGCACAATGCTGTATTTAGTAATGTAAACACTCGTAGCCCAGGATTCTGTAAAAATGTGGGTTCCTAAACCTTCAGAGGGCTCTGAAACTCCCTGTGCAAGCATTAAGACCCGAGCTTAGATTCTCAGAACTCATGTTTAAAGTGGGAAGGTTCAGAGATGGGTCAGCATTTACAAATACTGATTGATGTTGCAGAGGACCCAGGTCTGGTTGCCACCATCCACATGGTGGTTCCCACCATCCACATGGCGGTTCACATTCATCAAGAACTCCAGTTTCAGAGAATCAAATACTACCCTGAACACTACAGCCTCACTGGAGCAAACACAGAGGGGCAGGGGGAGAGACAAAAACACTCACACAAAATGAAGCTATCTAAAAGGCATGGCAGCACAGACCCACAATTCCGCTGTTGGGAGGTGGAGACAGGAGGCCTCTGGAACTCATTTGTCAGTTGGTCCAGTGAATCAGTGATCTCCAGGTTTACTTGGAGACCCTGTCTCAAAGAAGATTAAAAAAAAAAAAAAAGCTACCCAGTGTCAACCTCTGGCTTCTATAAGCACATGCACAGGCATACAAACACATATGCCAAAATATGGCGGAGGGGGAGAGAGAGAGAGAGAGAGAGAGAGAGAGAGAGAGAGAGAGAGAGAGAGAGAGAGGGCTAGGGTGGGATACAGATCTGAAAGATGAATAGGGATCATATTTAACTGTAGAAATGAATAGAGAAATAGTAGGAGTGAATAGAAGAACCCATGTGGCTCAGTGGTGAGCTGGGCATCCTGGGGCCTGGGAAGGTGAGGCACACGTAAGAGGAAGGGTAGCTGAAATGTCTGGAGGGCACACTCTATATAGCTTGCACTGGGCTGTCATGACATGACTGTGGATGTGACTGTGGAGGATCCTTGGCATGGCAGGTCCAAGAACCAGGTGAGAATAGCACAGAGTTGTCTGAGAGGCTCAGAGGGCTTCTCTCACCAATGTATTTGGAAAATAATCCTACGGTTCTGTTAGAATGCTGCCTTCCTAGCTCCTGAGGCCCCAGGTAACCAAACCTTATCAGAGTCTCTGACCCCAGGCCAGAGGCTGCAATAGGGGGGTGGTACTGCCCGAAACTGCCCAAAGCCACGGTGTGTGGGTGTGTGCGTGTGTGTTTCTATAATCAGGAGGGCCTGTTTCCCGAGCTGCTGCGAAGCTAACTCTAAGCAGTGTCAGGGTAATTATCCAAGCTGCCTGAACTTTATTCACAGCCTGACAAGGTACACTCCTGGGACTTGTCACTGTGGTTAGTCGAGGGGCGGGGACCTGACATAAGGCTGATTAGGGAGTGTTTTACACAGCAAGAATCTCTCTGATCTTTAGCCGAGGCGACCCCCCACCCATCTCATAGGAGAGATGCCTGTGAGGTTGAGAATAAAGAGCAGCCCATCCAGCCCCCTTGTTTGCAGATGAGAAAGCCGTTCATAGCATGCCATGCTTTCTCCAAGGCCACGCATGGCTAGTGTGTCTAGGAGTGGGGTTGCCTACCAGAGCCTCACGATTCTGCAGTAGACTTTTCTCCATCCTAGCGAGCCCACCTCTAAACCTCCCCATTTGATCACAAGTACCAGGGAGCTTGGAAATCACAGATTCTGGCTCACAGGTCTGTGTGCAGTTGAGGCTCTCCATAGCTCACAAGCCTAGTGTTGCTTACTGTCTTGCAAGCACAGAGGAGTGTCAACGTCCTTCCATCCTCAAAGGCCAGCTTTAACTCCAGAGGAGATGTCGGTGGATGCTTTAGTGTGTCCTCCACTGGTACAGACAGTTGTCCACTGGCTCCAGCTGTCCATGAAGCAGTATGCTTGTGAGATCAGAGTGAGTTTAGCTGGGGAAAAAAAAAAGGCTCACAGAAGTCACAGCCTGTAGCTCCTATGGAAACCTGAATGAATGCCCTTCTTGCATTGAGATTTCTCATAGTTCAATGAGCCAGTGCAGTTCCCTTTGATAAAATAAGGCTTTGGAGAGAAGCTCAGAGAAGCTCCACTGAGCCATCCATTCCTCACCCTCTGCAAACGAGCTCAGTTGCTGGAGTGCTGGTCAGCTTTCGATCTTCCTATCCTTTTAACAAAACTCTGGAGACAATTATCTTGTAAAGAGCAAAGGCACATTTTGGCACACTGTTTTAGAGACTCCAGCCTCTGGTTGGCTCTATTGCTTTTGAGCCTGAGGTGAGGCAGCTCACTGTGGTAGAAGCTCTGGCAGGGCAGAGCTCAGCTCATGGCTGGGAAGCAAAACAAGAGGAAGAAGAGACCACGGTACCACTATCTCTTTCATGGGAAAACCCTCAAAGACTTAAAGACCTCTCATTTTAAAGGTTCTACTATCTCCCAGTTGTGTCATGTTAAGGACCAAGACTTAAATGCATGGGCCTCTGGGGGATATTTCAAATTTAAACTATACTGTCTAGTTATCCTAGCAAATAAATAACCTAAAACAACTGTCACTCAAGTCCCTACAAAGTTGTGTGACCTTCGTGCTGGGCCTGTTATACCCAGCAACTTCTCTCTGCACCCTTCATTTGAGCTTTGTGGGATGGAGAAGCTGATAGACACACCTTGTACCACTGGTTCTCATCTTCTCTGGGGCTAAGAAGCCCTCACAATCAAACAGAGAGGTTTGATTCCATGGCCACTCTGGTCCCCTCATATGTCTATAGCATTAGGGTGGTTTGGGACCCCAGAGTTTAAAAGTAGTCTTGTGCATTTGGAATTCGGAATGAAGGGAACACAATGCTGGTGGCATTTGGACCTGCATGCTCCAGATGGCGAACAGCCAAACACACAGAAGAAAATGGAGGTCTCCATACATCTTTCATTCAAGTCAATCTCTGACCCCATTCCCAAGCAGTGAGCATCCTAACAGGAGCCTTCAGCAAGGCTGTGTGGCATCTGACTGAGGGACTAAAAGGCAGTCTCTCTCATTGCCTCTGTGGTAGGATCTTGGATCTAGTACTTGATTCTAGTCTGGTTATCATTTTACTCTAAGTTCTTAATCCCTCAAGTGAAAGGACATCCCTTCCCCCATCCCCCGGGTTCTCTCACTCTTTTGTGTGCATGCATGTACATGTGCATCAGGACATATGCGCATACATGTAGAGGCCAGAGGACAACCTCAGACGTCATTCCTTAGGTATGTTTATTTTGAGGCAGGTTCTCTCACTGGCCTTGCTTGCTGAAAGAATAAGATGGATGCTCAGTGATCCCCAAGGATCTACCTATCTTGACTTCTTTGGCAATAGGATTTTAAGAATGCACTGCCACCCAGTTTTTGTTATGTGGGTTCTGGGGATCAAACAGGATTTTGTGAGCTATCTTTATCTACCGAGTTCTTTTCCTAGCCCTCACTCTTTCCCCACCCTTCTTTCCCTTTGTGAGAAAACGTAACTTAGCAGTCTGCATATAGAAGTCAGCCCTCACCAGAAGCCAGCGATATTGGTTTTCTGACCTCAGACTTCCAGTTTTTTGTTCCATGAAAAACACATTTCTGATGTTTATCAGCCATCCAGTATATGGTGTACTTTCTAGTCTCTGAATGGACTCAAATAGTCAAATGCTTCAGGAGATCCTCTTCTATTGCTGCACTAGCCCTGTCACACTCACACTGCTGGAGTCCAGCAGTACCCTATCTGTGAGAAGGTAACACTCCCATCAAATGACCTCTGTCTTTCCCAGTCTGGCAGGTGTGGACTAGCCTAGGAGCACAGGGTCCGACTGTGGAGGGAGCCAAGCTCAGCAGGGTCTGCTTTGCACAGACTGGCTTAGCCTTTAAACAAGCACAACCAACAGCTGAGCTCTGCTTTGGCCAGACACTGTGGTGTGGGCATCAGCTTACAGTGGGGAGCAGCACACAGCAGGCTCCCAAAATGAGTGAGAAGAAGACCAGATGGAGGTGTGTTGTGACTCCGGTCTGCCTTGCAGTGACAAAGGCCTTCTTCCGGCTGTGACTTTTGATTCTTTCCCCAGTTGCAGCTAGCAGTGCATGGGAGACCCAGAGCGAGGTTCTGAGTCCCATATCTGTGCACTGTTGCCTAAGGACAAGTCCCCTGAGGCCACAGATCTGGATCTCAATTTGTCTGTCTGGGACACAGAGGAAGGAAAGCGATTACACGCTTTCTGCTTCTGGCCTGAATGTGTTCTCATTCTATGCAAAGAAGGAGGAGACAAGATCAGAGGCTTCTTCTAGGGCTCTGCTCCTTCGGGGGCTGAGACTGATACTCAATACCAGGTGGTCCCTGCCACTACCTCCTTAGGTTTCAAAGCCGGGCCTGTGTGACAGGTCACACAGCTGGCCTTGTTTTCTGCACTCAAGGACTCTTGAGTTTCTACTCCCCAGAAAGATCAGTTTCTTGCCAATGTCATCACTTTTAGCCAGCAGAGACCTATCAGCAGCTCCATCAAGTTCCGCACTCCCCTCCCCCACACCCCCATGCCCACCTCAACTTTAAGTCTGAGCCCTGGGAACACTGGGGAAACTTAATTCTCGGACACCTTGATTCAAAGAGCCACTGTTCTGCAAAATCAGAGCTGGACCCTGGATTTCAGCAGCTTTCAGGTGGGTTTCCCACCCAGACATCGATAGGACGCGGGAGGCCTGTGAATGTGTTGACCTGGCTTCAACCACAGCTCAGTTTCAAAGAGTTGGCTGTGGTCTCAGCGGGGGGCCTCCTCTTTCCACCGGAGGCTCTGTCCCTCTCCAGTGAGAGCCCAGGTCGGTGTCTCAGTTACTGGGAAGGCTGTCTCTGCCTGTGGGCTTCACCCTTGTCTCCCCTCCCGATGACCAACTGCTTTCTGTGGCAGGACGCCCACCACTTGAGGGAAATAACCTCAGTTCTGGGAATGCCTTGCTTTATCTTCCCAGTTCCTGCCAGGGTTGATATGGAGGGACACCATCACTTTCACAAGAACAGGGTAAACAGGATGAAGCGTTACAAGAACTTCTCATGCCACCCTGGACAGCTCATCCCTTCCTAGTGGAGCTCAGATCCTCCCTGGGCTAAGCAGAGCAGGTCTGGAATAAATGGACTTTGTAAATAGAAGTACTTCACCACACCACTCAGGAGCCTGCCTGTTCCTGAAGCAGGGCTGGGGACATTTACTGCTTCCCTTCTTTGCCACTGAGAAATTAGTAGGCACA
>NW_022196915.1:11747942-11775495 GCF_008632895.1 Mastomys coucha | reverse complement strand
AAAAAAAAAAAAAAAAAAAAAAAAAAAAAAAAAAAAAAAAAACCCAGCCGGGTCTTTGTAATTACAAATGTGCACACATCCCACCGAGCATCATTTTCAAAAGGCATATTAAGCAGCAGAGACCACAGGGGGGACCCGTGTAAACAGGCTTCCTCAGATCCTGGCAGAAAAGGCTTGGAGGAGGCAGTTGTCCCCAGGAGTTGTTGGCTGTTCCCACTCTTCCACCCCCGCCTCCCTCCCTGCTCAGCAGCTGATGTTCAATGCCTGGGAACATGGTTACAGACCCCAGCAAGGGAGCCTGGTGACAGAAAGCTCTGGAGTTCACACAACTGCCTTCAAGATCACAATGATTTCAGGTTTGATGCTTTCCTGAATCTCATTCTATAGTCCCCCCCACCCCCAGCTCCCACATCTAACAGCCACGGATGGTTCTTCCATGTTTTCTGATGGTTATGTTTGCAGTAGTTCATACAGAATATTGCCTCTGCTCAACCCTAGGGGTGCTGTAGAAAGCCACATTTGAGCCTGAGATTTGTGTTAGGATTCCAGGTCATATGTCCAAACTCCTTGCTAGCCTCCATTATCCCCCATCCTATGAGTGTGCAATCAAGACCCTTATATAGTGAGTAGCGAAGAGCATTAGCCGAACATGTATTGTTTAAATCAACATTCCTGTGCTGTACTTCCCTGGGTATCAGGCCACCTTGGTTATTGACTATGTCACTGCTATATGTCAGCAAGAATGGCAGGTATAAAGACGTTGGTGGTAATAGACAAGAGGGGTACCCTGGGTTTCCCTGAGAAGTGGGGGGGGGCAGGTCTTAGCTCTCTCTGATGGCATTCTCCCACATAGGCATCTTGATAAGCCACCTTCCCAAACACAGAAGTAAAGGGTCTCCGTGGGTGGCAAAGGGAGTCTCTGCCTAGAATATCCAGGAAGCCACTACTATTCAAGTTGCAGCACCGCCATCCCCATTGCTGCAGGAGCAGGGGAAGGAGAATATAATTCAAATCTGGAGTGCTTAATGGAAGGCTTCCTAGCTGACGGACGGGAGCTCGAAGATTAATTCAGAAGCAGGAATAGATGTTATTTAGGAAAGGAAGGGCATTCAAGACAGAGACGAGGTGAAAGACAGCATCGATCATTTCACTGGCAATGAATGCTTGAATCTGGCAGCAGTACAAAATGAAAGAGCTGTGTGTGGGGGTGGGGGTGGGGGTGGGGCAAAGCAGCAGACCAGGGGCCAGGCAGGCTGGGTCACCATGCTTGTGACCCAGGCTGAGTGGTAATTTGACCCTGCAGCAGGGAGGGTTGTTGTTGTTGTTATTTGTACACACACACACACACACACACACAGGCACGCACGCATGCTCACACGCATGCACGCATGCACACATAGACAGGAGCTATGGCATGTGTGAGGGTCAGAAGACACTTTGGGAATAAAGTTCTCTCCTTCCACAGTGGGTTCTGGGATAAAACTTAGGTCACCAGGCTTATATAACAAATGTCTTCACACACTGAGCCATGTCTCCTGTCCAAGAGAGTTTCAAACAGTGTGGTCAGGTCCTAGGAAGATGGCTCTGTGGACAGGTGAAAGATATTAGTCCCTGTGTAGGCTCCGGGAGTCAATCATGGTTCTGGGCATAGCTGGAGTCCCTCTAATGAAGTGCTCACTGCAAACTGGCCACTCACTTTCTGGTGGTTGCAGCTGACCAATGCAGCTCTTTTGTAGGCATGTGGGTATTGCTCAAGGACAGGGCCAGCCTGTTTTCCCATAAAACTACAGTATTAAAGTGTAACCTGGGATCACCTGGGCAAAGCAGCTCTTTGGATTTCTGTCTAGAGATAAAATCCCCAACAAGGTGGTAGGAGCTGGGATGGTTAAGAATACTAGCTGTTCTTCCAGATGACCTGAGTTGAATTCTCAGCACCGACCTGATAGATCACAACTGTTGGTAACTCCAGTTCCAGAGGATCTTGTGCCCTCTTCTGGACTTCATGGGTACTTCACCCACATGGTGCACATACATTCATGAAGGCAAAACAACTGTACCCATAAAACAAAAGTAAACATAAAAATTTTAATTTAAAAAAAACCCCTAAGAAGGGATTCTAAGCTGTTCAGAACAATCTGCCCGAGCCCACTTGGATCCCAGGGGATTGGCACGTCCTCGCTCAGAAAGACAGTTGGTAGAGTTATTGGTGATTTTTTTTCAGAAGTGAAATAAAAGGTAGTCCCATAAGAACACCTGCTCCTCCTCTTGCTGAACTCAGCAGAGACTAGACCCACGGGAGATGGGTAGAGGGATGTAAATGGAAGGGCTACCCTTGGATGACAGTGTGAGAGTGGGGTTGAGGGAGCTCTGAAGGCCGATGCTGCTGCTGGGAACAGAGCCTCAGGGAAGGTCTGCTTCTGGAGCTGCTGAGAACCATGTGCACAGAGCCTCTACAGGGTTTGCAGCAGAGCTAGGGAGGGGGTGGGACGCTCTATAGCTGATGATGTGACAAGGAGGACCAGCCAGCCAAGCTTCTCCTCGATCATCCAATCAGGCTCACCCAAGTACATGTCTTAAGAAACTTTCTCCCTGGGTTTCCCAAGAGAGAAGCCTAGCCACTATGTCTCCATGTCTTTGGGTTTTTTTTCTTGCTGGAACAGGAAGTCTGTGACTTAATGACAGGGTTACTTTCTGGAAAGCAGGTATTATTATCATCCTGCTGACATCCTGGCATGACTTACACAGTCACTGGATGTGGCCTCTTGCTGCAACTCAGAGGAGACTGGACACACTCGAGATGTGTAGAGTGCTGTAAATGGACGGGAGACACAGAGGTGACACAATAAGAAAGACAGAAAAACCCCTAACACAGATGGTTCTAAATGTGATTGTGTGGGCCTATGTTCATAGATCTGTTGGAGTAATTTCCTTTCTATCAGGGTCACCACACACTCAAGTTTTATTACATGGTGATATAACAGCTGTGACATTGCTGGGTCATAGGAGTCTTGCAGCCCTGGGCTCATCCTAAGAAGCACCTTTAGACTGCAATTTGTCATTGACTAGAAGGTGGCTGTGTCCTGTGGGATGCTGTATGTCCAAGATATGTGGCCTCTATTTTGACCTTAGGATTCCCAACAACTGGCATCTTTGCTTCTAATGGAGTCCCCTCCCTCAGGCTTGTCCTCATGACCAATGGCATCCAACACAATGGTAGCTTGTCACTTCTCTGAACAAGGTGTTTCCCCTGTGTTTCAGACCCTTTGTTCAGGGGCAGTGGGCTGCCAGAGAAAGGACGGCACTATGGAGTGCTGGAACTATGAAGAATGGCAGCTGCCCTTGAAGGGGCAGAGCTGCCCAAGCAAGTTTTCAATTGATTGAGACTTCAACCTACAAGAGACTGTTCCTTCAAGGGGACAGACAAGACCTGGAATGACTCAACCATGCCACCCCAGACTCCTGCCTCTTGCACTCTATGGTTCTGAGCTGCTAATTTTCAGGATAATTACTTCAATAGCTGTGGGTGGGAACAGGCTATGGGAGGGTTCTGACCACATAGAACCATGGATGCAGAAGATAAGTGTGGGTCCGGCCATCCCCAACCGTGGCATGGTGGGCCAGCCTCTGGACCTCCGTGACTGGATCTTCCCATTCCTGAGGAAGCTGTAGTGCCTGCCTCAGAGGTTGCAAGGCTTTTGTCGGTGAATGGTGCCATGCAGGAAGCATGGGGTTACACGTGCTGTGTTCAGAGAACAGGTTTGGATGCCATCACCCTGTTTCAGCCTCTCTTTCCAATTACAGCAAGCCTTCTGCAGACGAGCAGACTTACCTCCCACCCACCTTCCCAGCCCCAGGATTCCCCACACCACCCTCATGGCTACTTCTGGAAACTCATCTGTCCACCTATAACACTACCCACCCAGGTCATGGCAGTCCCCGTGGGAAAGATGGTTGCTCTTCTGGGCTTTGTTAGGTTTCTGTTTCTTTGGTAGGTTTCGTTGCTGTTTTCCTGAGGTCTTTCTGTTCTCATGGGTTCACGTGCAGTAGACATTTTGAGATGTATGCTGACAAGAAATAGGTATGTGCACTTTGCTTTGTCCCAGGAGGCCTTGTAGGAATAGGGGTAGTCTGATTTCCAGCGGTCGAGACAGCTGTCAAACAAATCCTTACTCCATTTGTGTTTTTCTTGTTTCCTTTGGCCCCCACAGGTGGCTCTTACTATCCCATTCTCTCTGAAACAGTCTTCTTTTCTCTGTTTCATCTCTTCATGTTTTTCTCTCTGCTTTTAGTCCTGTATTGTGAGTGAAGAATAGGTGTCAGGGTAAGAAAACAATGTAATCATTTGTTACTGTAGTTGGGGTGACTTCACAGCTTCTGTTTGGGGTCTGTCCTGACCCTGGCCAATACTTTCACTTTCAAGTCCTCAAGTTCATAAACAGTACAAACTTAGGTTCCCAGCCCCCTACACTTGTCCCAATACCGACACTATTGGGCAGTGGCTTCCTGTGGTACCTTAGACCTAAGACAACTTTGCTTCAAAGGTAGGAAGCCCCAACACTGGAGGCCCAGCCTTAAATGCACCCTGTCTCTGTTCTATAGCAGACACACAACTAGAAAGCCAAGAATGGTTCAAATGGACCTTTAGCCTGGGTACTGTTCCCTCATTCATCAATGACCAAGATCACACTCCCTAGTCCCTGTTATCCCCAGTTGATTCACCTCTATGGTAGAGGCCACTGCTGTATGATGCATGCACCCAGCACGTCTTGGGTGCTGACTCTGAGATAAACATCATGTGAGATCCAGAGTCTACCTTTGGTGTGTGTGTGTGTGTGTGTGTGTGTGTGTGTGTGTGTGTGTGTGTCTGTGTGTTTGTGTTTGGGTCCTCTGCTCTGTTCTCCAGGGCCTCTGAGCTTAGAAAGGAGGCAGGCCTGTCATTGGATCCTGGTGATTGCACTGAGGTAGATATATGGGCCATGGAGAAGAAAGGAGGGGCTGCCAGCCAAAGCTGGGTACATCTGAAGGCTTCCAGAGGAGGTGCACCAGCACTGCATGATGTTTTAAAGGTGCAGGAAGGGACCCCAGGCCCAGGGATGGGGTCAGCATGGCAGATGTGGGGATGGGTAGGCATCAGGCTGCAGGTGTACTGGACATAGTCAGGGTGGAGACAGCACGCAGTTTTGTAGAATGAGCACTCTCTCTAAGGAGTGGCTAGAAGCCAGGTGTATCCAGAACATGGAGTGGAAAGGCAACACATGCGAGTGGGCACTGAAGGTTGGAGACCTTGCCCAGGTGTGGGGATCAGCCATGTTCACTCTACTTCCCAACTGTCAGAGCCCCTCCCCCTTATAGAAAGGTCCTGAAGCTAGTACCCTTTTATTTTTTTTAAATGGTCCAACTCTCTACAGACTCCCAGAGCACAATCAAGCATATGCACATTCACTCAAGGTTGTATAGTCCAATGACTGGTGATTTTGTTTTTAATTTTCCCTTCCTTACCCAGTCACTCTTCCACTGAGTTCCTGTGTCAGGAGTAGGAACACAGCATCTCCATGTTTTTAGGAATAAGTCAGAGCCCCTTCCTTAATTCCATTATCCCAGAAACAAGCTCGATTCTCTCTCCATACAATCCTGCCATCCAATCACCTGTGACAGGAGCCAGGGAGGAAATGACTCTGTCTTCCTCTGGCTTTTCTTTTTTTTCCTAATGAGTGGCATTTGAGGAAATTAACTGTGTTGAGCTTGATATCCAGGGCCATTCCCCAGACAGAGTAGAGGATTAAAGTGGAAGAGGGTTGGTTACAGAAGTATTTTGTTGCGTCTTCCTCTGGCCCCAATGAAGATCATTGCAGAGAAAGTGATGTGCTTTAATCTGATATTACTTTAAATAATCCCAGTAAGTCAGACTCAGGAACCCTGTTATCACCACCTTGAGAACTTCACTTTCTCAGAGTTGAGGGTGCATCAGAGCGGGCCACCTAGGCCTTGGATTCTAGCGCCCTTGCCAGGGTCCTAGCTGCACATGGTAAGATCTTGAGTACAAGATTCCAGGTTGCAGGGAGGAAGCAGTGGGTGACAGCAAGAAGGGTGGCCTTGGAAGCAAGCCATAGATGTGCACCCCGATTCTGGTGATCCCTGGCTGCAGGGCTCTGGCAATTTGCTTGAATCTTCTGAGCCCTGGTTTTCTTATTTTGTTAAATGGGAATCAAAACATTTATCCTGCTAAATTATCATGGAAAGAGTTGAATGAGATGATATCCAGTATGTGTGTGTATGTGTGTGTGTGTGAATGTGTGTCTCTGTGTGTATATGTGTCTCTGTGTTTCTGTTTGTGTATACATGTATATGTGTCTGTCTGTATGTGTGTGTATGTATGTGTGTGTGTGTGCATCTGTGTGTGTATGTATGTGTGTATGTATGTCTCTGTGTGTGTCTCTGTGTGTATAGTTGGGGAGGGCTGCTGTGTACAGGTATATTATTGTTCCTATACCAAGCAAAGATGTCCAATCAAGAGTCAAGTGGAGCTAACACCTTGCCTTGCTTATCTAGCTTACTAGTCTATACTATAAAGCCCTTTAAAAAAAAAAACACCCAGAGAAGAGCTTTGGAAGATTCATCAGAGGGAAAGGGGGAGGTAGAGGGAGAAGAGGGATTGCAGGACCCTGAAATTCTGGGAGGTGGGTTCTTATAACATTTCTGTTTTTTCCCTACAGTCCTGTAACAGAAGCCTTCCCTCTGGACCCACAAGAATCTGCAGAGCAGGGATGAGGCCGCATCAGGAAGCAGGCCATGAACCTTCAAATGTCTCTGTAAAGGGCTATCTTAAGTGACAGTTGAAATCTTCCCCCACCTACCCTGCCTTGTGTATCTACAGGTCCTTGAAGAAGGGGCCACTTAGTAACCCTATGGGTTCTCTCATTATTTTAATATATTTTTGGTTAGTTAAGGTTGTCATGCTACAGAAAAGAATCTCTAACCTATATATCTCTAACACAAATATATCAATCCTAGCCACTAGACAGAAGCTATGGATCAACACCCAAGCCAGTGATTCCCAACCTTGCTATGTTATAATCCTGTAAAAACAGTTATTCACATGGTAATGTGACCCCCAACCATAAAGTTATTTTGTTGCTACTTCATAACTGTAATTTTACTCTTGTTACAAATCATAATGTAAATCTCTGTGTTTTCCAATAGTCTTAGGTGACCCCTATGACAGGGTCTTTTGATTTCTGCAAAGAGGTCATGAGCCACAGGTTGAGAACCATTGATGTAAGCTTTTCCTTGCTGCATTTCAAAGGTGGTCAGGGTGCATGCATAACATCTCTGCACCCAGGTGGCTAAGAAAGGAGGATGCTGACTGAGCTGCTTGAGTTAGGAGTGCAACTTTTAGCCCAGTGAATGTTTTACTCACGGTCAGCCCCTCCACACTTCCCAGACCCCTCATAGGAGCAGGATGGCACTGGGTTGGTAAGTATTTCTCTGTAACTCACATATCTGTGAGCTCATTCAGGGAATTCAGGGTGCTTCTGGCACTGGTCCTTGAGTTTGTGGCTGTGGGCAAGCCTGTCCTGGATGCCAGGTCTCCATTTGCCCATCCACAAATGAAAATATCAGCAACCAAGCTGGGTGGGCTGCAGATGGGGAATGGAATGCTGCTGGGTAGTCACACTCCATAGCTCTCTAGCATGGACCTCCGGGGGGACTTGAGGCTTTGGAAAGGAGAACTGAGAAAGACCCTAAAGAATGCATGGATGTGTGGGAAAGGGAGTTTATCCCAGGAAGCCAGAGCTCTGTGCAGAGGCTTGGCTATAGATCCCTCCTATGCAAACCCAGAGAGCCCAAGAGCCTGGAGGCACTTCCATTCCCATTTCACAGGAACCTGTGGTGCCCACAGTGTCCGCTGCTTTTACTAGGGCCTAGGGTAGGTGGAAGGACCTGGTTAGTGGCTACAGAGAACTCTTGTCTCCAGGGGGTCTGGCTGGCCCCCATCCTGAGGATTACCGTAACTTTTTAATTAAGGCAAAGTTTGCAGGCGTTTGGTCTTTTGATGTGGCAGCTGCAGCTGGGAACAGGCCTGTGTCTGAAACTTTACTGCCCAGTGGCTCAGGAGCCCGCCACCCACACGTCAGAGCCCACACCCCATAAACAGCCCAGATCATGTATCTTTGGGCCAGGGTGGGTGAGAGGGGTCTGAGACCACCATGATGGAGACTACCACCCTTCCTGAGAATTTCCTGGGGGCCTAGACCACCCCAGGGACCCCCATGGATAAAAGGATAGTGTCTTGAGATGTTAGTGGAATAAGTAAGGTGTTCTTTGATACCTGAGTTTGTTTTCCTTCTTGGTCTTGGAGCTCTGGTATATCTAGGAAGACAGAGATGGAAGAATATGGAGCTGGAAAGAATGCCCCCACAAGCCTTCACATTTCAGATGCAGTTTGTATTCTCACAGTACATATTTGCCTCAGCCAGACTGGAGAAGGGCAAGGACTTCCCTTTTATTTTTGAGTCTCAGAGGCCCACCTGGGGTAGACCAGTGGCTCACATGTTAAAAGATCTGAAACCTGTACTTTAGGGAGAGTTATAAAATGAATTGGAGTACATGGCTCTATTTATAGCCCATATCTAGTTATTGAACCCAGACCTGTAGACCAGGTACTGTCCTAGGTACTGACTCAGCAGTCAGGAGGAGCCCTGCCCTTGGCCTTCATAGCCTGGTAGGTCTGATGGGATCCATCAGTGACTGAGTGAGACGTGAGCTTGGTTTCATAAGAGCAGCCTATCTCAAGCTTTCCTCTGGGAGGAACCCCTAGCCAATGTCTGAGGTCAGAGCCCCAATCAAGCAGATGTAAGGGGAAGACATCTCTCACACTCAACGGCTTTACATGAAACCTTCTGTGCATGCTGAGGTCTGGGCCGTGTCATATTTGTGAAGAGTTACTACACAGCAATGTTATAGGTAACTTAGTATATGTGATTTTAATATTTTCACCTTTTACCTCTATGCTTGTGTATTTCTTTTGACATCCAGACGGGCACTTGGTGACTCCTAGTCAGAGCTCATGCAGAACCCTCAAATATCTCCCAGGACATATGCCATGGGTTCTCTTTATCTTTGTTTTCATGAGTAGCTCCTACCCATGGCCCTGTCACATGAGAGGAAGGCTAAGGAATCAGGATTGGGAGTATGAGGGCAGCCTGGCCTACAGAGTAAGATTCTATCTCAACAAACAAACAAAACAACAAAAGCCAACAACAGCAACAAGATAAATCCCAACCTGGGAAAGAGTAATTGAAACTTATGTTATTGCAATCTCCCCAATCCATACACTATAGAGCTTGGAGGGAAAGCCCAAAGGCTGGATGCTGTGGTCAGTGTCCCCCCCCAACCCCCCACCATGGAAGCATATGCAAATGTTTTTAACCAGGTGCAGTGTGCTGAAGCCAAGTCCTAGGAAGATAAATGCAAATTTAGATCATATTGAGATGCTAATTTTTACCTATCAGAAGGGCAGAAATCTAAATGCTGGCCATTGATTGGTGTTGGGGAAGTAAGAGAAAAAGCCATGTTTATGTGCTGCCTCTGCTTGAGATACACAGAGTGGCCCAGGTGCCAGTGAAGATGACTGGGTAATATTGTGGAGAACATGCATTCACAGACAATGGAATTTTATTAGGCTGCTCAAGTGCCTCCAGGGCAGTAATTCATATTTATGTATGTATATGTGTATGTATGTATGTATGTATGTATGTATGTATATTCAGCCCTGGCTACACATTCCAAAGAAATGTGCTACATTTATGCATAAGCTTGTCCCCAAGGAATTTGTGACTCTGGCATCAGAGATATGGCATGCTAAAAATGATATCTTATGTGTCTCATTTAGTAGGAAGTCACTGACTATCTTGGTGAAGGATATGTCTGGATTCCCATTTTCCAGTTCATAATGCTGAAGTAGGTATGCCCCAGTTAGTTCATCCAAGGGGGCAACTCTAGAGCTAGAAGGAGCCACTGGGTTTCCATACTTTCCACTAAGACCAAACAGCCTGCATGAAGAATAGTGTGTTCTCTGATCTTGCCTGACAGGAAAGAGGTCTCCAAAAAGAAATAGAGAGAATGTGAAGCAGGGTCAAGGTGGGGTGTGGGAGCTCAGCTTGAAGACTAGGAACACTGTGTGCCACTCCTATCTGGGATCCATCACTTGCTAACTGTGCAACCCTGGATGTGTCACTAAACCTCTCTGAACTCCGGACCTTTCCTCCTTACTATAGAAGCAATGAGAACCTCCCTTGTAGAGGCTTATTGAGAAAGTATCAGTAAGTGTGTTGCTTGTCACATTGCTTTCTGTCAATAAACAGTGTGGTTGAAGAAGGGAGAAGAGAGAAAGAGGAGAAGGAAGATTGACTAGGATATAGAAGAGGCTTGAAAGATGACTCAGTGGTTAAGAGCACTGGCTGCTCTTGCAGAGAACCCTGGTTTAGTTCTCAGTGCCCACATAGTGGCTCACAAACTGACTGTGACTCCAGTTCCAGTGGATCTGGTGCCCTCTTCTGGCTTTGAAGGGAACTGCATGAACATGATAAATACATGTAGACACGTAAGTACATGAAGGCAGATGGGCAGGTACATAAAATAAAAAAATAAAAATAAATGTTTAAAAAGGGATGTAGAAGAAAGATGAGGCTGCTGATGATGGAAGGGGGAAGGGTAAGAAAGTTATGAAGAAGATGCAGGTGGATGACCGAGGGTGAGAAGAGAAAGCTAAAGAAGGACAAGGAAGATGGAGGGGGAGAAGAGGAGAAAAAAACTATAGTGGATAAACAGACAAGGCAATATGAGAAGCACGGTTGCTCTGAGCAAGCCCTGAGCCTTCTGCCTGTCTCTAGTTCAGCAGCTCTATCTGTCTGGGGTGCATTTTGGAAACCCACTATACCCTTCTCTCTGGCCTCCTATTAACAGAGGAAATGACATCATTGCTAGGAGGAAGTGGAAGTTCTTTTCTCTGGCTCTCCCCACGGATGGGTAAGCACAAAGGGATGTGAAGCGATTTGTGGTCTGTTCACCAGTATCTCACTTTATGTGAGAACCTCTCTGCCCAGAGGTGAACCTGGAGCTCCCACACTGAGCCCCCAAAACTCTCTTTCCCCCTGAACTATGGAAATGACTCTGTCTGCGCTCTTGTGCTCAGTGTAAAACCACAATAAAACCTTATACAATCAGGCAAGTATTCAAGGCTCATAATAAATAATTGCCCTGTGGCCAGTGCAATGGATCCCCATGCACCCACTACAGGCTTGTTTCTCATTCACAGAACAAATAAAAGGCACAGCTGCAGGGACCCTTCTGCCAACATCACAGTGGCCTCTCATCCGGCTCAGGGATGGGTTACTGAGAATCCAGTTCTCACACTGATAACATGTGGGGTGGTAAATGGACAAGGCCCATCCCGACTGCTGCTCACAGGTCCTCAAGTATACATTGTTGGGAGCAATAGTGTAGATCCCATAGATTCTCCTAGCCTGAATAACTCCTCTGTGGCTGAAGGGTGAGTCTAGAGCAGATCACCATGTCCCAGGTAGAACCCCAGCCTTTGTTGACGGATTCTTCTCTTTCCCCATTGATCTGACGCCCTTTGGTGTCTGCCCTCAACACTCTGCTCTTTCTGGTGGTGCTGAGTGTGCTGGTATCAGGGCGCTATGCATGACATAATGTTTGTCAAGTTAATCTGCAAAATAAGAAATGCAATGGAGAATCACCTGCCTGCTCTTCTTTTTTGCAAGGGTGAGTCCAGTGAATTTTATTTCAGTCCACCCAAAGATTAGGGGACAAATTGCCCTGTCTGGCTCCTCTTAGTGGAGTCACAGGACATGGAGCCCAAGGCTCATCTCATGAAGCCAATCACAGCATTTGATAATGGAGGTGGGGAGTACCTTGGTTCTGAGGCCTGGAGGTTCTGTGACCTTGCCCAGCCCTTAGACCCAGCCAAGCAATCAGATGTTCTCTCCTGGGAGTTTATATGTCCTTGTTAATGGTAAAAGGTATACTCTGAAGGATCCTGTGGTGGTACGTGGAGAAGACAACTCTTGGGGTTCTGTATGTCCATGCTGGACAGCCTGCCTCTGTCCTTTCTGAGACTGGAAAGGCAGGCCTTGACTCTTGGTTTCCTTTTGTACCACAATTGAGCATGCCTGACTTCTGTGAGTTAGGGCTGTATCCCTTAATTGCCAATTTGATACAGCCTAGAGTTGCCCGAGAAGGGAGTTGTGATTGACAGACTGTCCAGATCAGGCAGACTGTCCTGTAGGGATGTCTGCGGGGGATTGTCTGGATTGTTAATTGACATAGGAGGTCCCAGTCCACTGTGAACATTATTATATCTCTGGGAAGGTATTTCTGGGCTTTAGAAAAAAAAAATTTAAAACTAGCTAAATGTGGGCTGAGGGGTGAGCTAGGAAGCAGTGCTCTTCCGTGGTTTCTACCCCAAGGTCCTGCCTGGCTTCCCCTGGTGATGGGCTATGACCTGGAGTGTAAGGTCAAATAAAGCCTTTCTTCTTCTAAGTTGCCCTTAGTCAGAGTCAGCTACCAAAGACAAGCAGAATGAGACATCACACCTTCAACCAGATGAACCCCAACCCGACACTACTGGCAGTTTGTTTGCGATGGTCCTTGGCTGAGAGCCCTCCCTGTGACCAGTGCAGATGACCACTGAGCATGACTAGTACCTTATGCCTGAGGTTGCCTATGTCCTTCCTGTAGGGTTCTTTAGCACTGGCACTATTAACATTCAGAAAGAGTTTCTGTCCTGGGCATTGTAGGTCCCTACCTTCAGCCCCTTACTTCCAGCTTCAGCCCCTTAGATATGACCAATGTCTTATGGCATTAAACATGGCAAAATCATGGCCATAATTGGACTTAGTGTGTGAGGAGCACTGTTCTTCGGGGACTTGGTGGATCTTCAGTGTTTGGTAGCAAGTTATGGAGTCCACAATGAGGGGGCTTGGGTATCCCTTGACTTTGGCTTTTCCTCTACCTTCTGAGCTCTCTGACCACTCTCTCTTCCCCAGGTCTCTTACTTGTTCAAGTCTTCAGAGGAGCAGGGATAAGCAGGAAAAGCTGTAAATCTGCCTCAAATGGCACTAGAGGACCCATGACCTTGTCCCGACTCCTTCTTCCTTACAAGAGAAGTAAAAACCTGCCTCTTGGCCAGCAGGACAAACTTGACACTGACCAAAGAGCACAAATAAGAACCCAGACCGGTGGCGTGGGCCTGCATAGAGGCATCTCACCTCTCAAACTGGGTGGCATTTCTCAGACAACAGAGCAATTGTTCCCTGGGAGACAGACCTCCCTTTCTTCTGTCAAGGGCTCATTCTGCTGCAGTGACCATTGCATCAGAAAGGCTAGAGGAACAAGGTGAAATTATAAACCTGGGAGATAGACAGGTCCAGGACTGGCCTTTCACATCCAACAGGCAGATCTCCTACCCTTTCTCACACTTAAATGGAAGCCTCTAGAAGTTTTGGTAAAACTCCAATCGATGCTTTGTTCCTAAGCCGTCTCCTTCATGTTCTGTTTTCTGAGACCAGGTAGGCATGGTTCCACCTGACCAGTCCAGTTCCAAATGAGCAGCTCTTGAAATCATTCCTCTAACCTTGTACTCCTTCTTCTCAGGTAACAGGGGAGGGACAGGATGCAACACTGCCAGAACTGGAGGAGTGCAGTGGGGTCCCAGTGCCACCACAGGCAGAAAAGCTTTGGAAACATCTCTCCCTTGGTGGGTGGCTTCTCCACTTATACACTGGATCTGTGAATCGATCTGTGAGTCTTAAATTTATTTCTGTTACTCATTGAGTTTGAACCTGTCCCTCAGGGAACATACACTAAGCCATACTCAGGATTTCATAACACTCAAGAAGGATTGCTGAGCTCTTGACCTGAAGTCCAAGGTCAACATACTGGGCCAAATGACCATTCCTGCTTCAGTGGATCAAGCTCACCAGATTAACTCCAGGATGTGGCAGATAGAGTGGTAATTTTGAAATCAAGCAAGCCTGTTGGGATAGGTCTCCCGTTCTTTTGCTAACTAGTTCTGATATCAAGTGACTTTTCTTTCTTTAAAAAAATTATTTTTAGTATACAATGGGTTCTACAAAGACATGTTCAGAGACACATCACTGTACCTTGGTCATATTCTCCCTGCCACCCTCCTGCTCTTCCCTCACCGTCACCTCCATCTCACCAAACACTCTCCTGGGTTTATTTTCCAAAGACTTGTTTATTTTTATTTTATGTATGTGAGTGTCTGCCTGCATGTACATATTTCATACATCACATGCATGCCTGGTGTCAGCAGGGGCCAGAAGAGGGCATGAGATTCCTTGAAACTGGAGTTGCAGCCAGTGGTAAGCCACCATGTAGGTGCTGAGAACCAAACCCAGGTTCTCTGCAAGAGTAGCTACTGAGTAGTCTCACCAGAGCCAACACTTCCTCCTGCTTTCACGCCACGTGTACATGTATATGTACAATCCACATACATGTGGTTCCATAGCCTTTCTAGTCCTGATCTGTGATTATACAGCAGAGAGATGGCATTGTTTCCTCTTAGCATTGAATGCCGCAGTGTATGAACACCACACACCTGGGAAATGCTTCATTCCTTTGAGTTCCCTTTCTTGGTAGTAGTAGGTAGTTGTCTAAAACAGGATCAGTGAACACATTGTGTTATTTTGTCATCTAAGGTCTGATTGTCACTTATTTTTCATAATAAGAAAAGCCACTAGAGTTGACTTCCAGAGACATGGAATTCATCTGCATATGAATTTGTGAGCTCTGTTGGCTTTGACCAAGAGACCTAACCTCTCTGGGCCTCATTTATAACTGAGTAAGATTATACCTCTCTATAAATCTCCTCTTGGAGAATTTCTTTTCAAAACCAGATACTGCAGCTCTCTATACAGTAGGAGGTCACCAGCAGAGTCCTGGGGGGTGGGGTAAAGCCACTACAAGGCAGGTCATTTCATTTTTACTATCTCACTGTGTCTCACACTCATGTTTCTCACCATGCAGAGTTCTTCCCACTGAACATCCAGGGGTGCAGAGCAGAAAGTGGCAAAGAATGCACAGAGTCATGCTGCCTGCTGTGGGCTGCTTTCCCGGAGCTCGCAGAGAAGCACACGCACAGTGAAATTTGTCTTCTCCTGTCTTCGCAGAACATGCGGCAGCCTCTCTGCGATGAAGGTCCAATTTACCCACTTCTCGTTCAAGGCTCAATTTATTGGATGCTGTAGCATAACAGCCAGAAGGCTGGGTGAAACAGTGTATCCCATAATAAAATTTCTAAATGATTGATAAAGATGGGGTAGGGAGACCGTGGCATCCACAGTGGTCTAATGAGATCCCCGAGCTTTAGGAAACCTCCCCCAGATACCTATGTGCTGCGTGTAGACCTCTCTGTCTTTATCGAACTGAACTGCCAACGTGAACACATGCAAGCACGGATTTAACAGGCTAAGGTGCGGCCATGCTCAGGACTCTAAGTGGTAGAAACAGCGGATCAATGGAGAGTTGTTGGAATGGAACAAACAGAGCATCTGTTGCTGAGTCCATTGTAGGGTGGCAAGAATGCAGACAGCGTGGGAAGGGTGCAAGGAGACAGCAGCATCAGGCCTGAGCAGCGAGCATACTTTAGGCAGATGTTCTTGACAGTGGCTTGGGAGTGTCCTTCACATGGGCTGGGAGTGAGGTATGCTGAAGGGGAAGGCCTGAAAACATCTAGTGATATACTGCCAAGCAAAGAAAGAATAATCAGAAATCAATTGGAAGGCTAGACAAGGCTTTGCAATAATAATAATAATAACAACAACAATAACAATAATGATGATGATGATGTGATGATGATGATGATAATGATAATAGTAATAAAAATTATGATAAAATTTTAATGCATAATAGCCAAATAATAAAAATAACTCAAATATCCATGATGGATGGAAGGATATGATGTAATATAGACACCTGATGGAATATCAGTCAGCCATTAAAAGGAAGGAAATCTTGCTACTATCTGTCCCGTGGTGGAACCTTGAAAGCTTTATGTTAAGTGAAGCAAGCCCAGCACAGCTAGCCAGTAACAGTTTGATCGAATCGTCTGAGAGCAAGGCACAGTCAGACACAGAGATGGAGAGGATGACAGTGGTTCCCTGGGCTGCAGGGATGAGCGGGCAGGGCCGGCTCCTGGGTTCAGAGTTTCTCTTTGGGAAGATGATAACACCTAGGGATGGAGGGAGGTAGTGCTTTCACACCCCTGTGACTGCACCTAATGCCTAAATGGTTGAAACGGTGCGTCTCACGTTATACATATTTCACTGCAACAGAAAAGTGGTAGCATTTGTTTCACTCTGACATGGGTTTTCACTGTCAGACTCCCAATATTGGATAGCGAATAATCCTGGGGGGAAAGGTGTCCATGTATGTCTCTCACAAAGACAGAAGTTTCCAAAGTGCAGTTGTGAGCCCTTTCAAGAAGTCCATAAGGTCAAATGACTTACATAACGTTGCCAAAGCAAGATGTGCCATTTGTTCTGATGGCATAAATGCAACAGTGGTGCTTGACCAGGACTGGAAATGTTGGTCACAGCCTGTACCTGCAGTCATGGTGCCCTGCTGTGCCCATGGTGTTAAAGATGTGTCCTTGATGAGCAGAACAAATTATTGGTCTAATCAGCACCCTGGAGCACACGTCTTTTTACTATGGCGTGTGACATATTGGGAGGGAATCTAGATCGAGCCTTTCTGCACTTTTCTGCAGAGCAGTGGTTGCCTCAAGTGACTGAAGCAACCAACGTTTGCAAAGGACATCCATCCATTCAAAAGCCTGAGTGACATCGAAGTGAGCCTATGCAGGTGTGGTATCTGGAGACACTTGCTCAAAGGGAATGGGTGGAGCCTGTCCCTTCAAGGGGAACAATGGGAAATATTGCTGCCAATACTAAGATGCAGAGAACTCCATGAAGTGGGAACCTGGACAGCTCATACTCACATGGGTATGAATTTGAGCACTTTCAAATACTTAACAGGTGTCCTGGTATCCTCACTGGTGGAAGAAATGAACGTGATGATTTGGTATCGAATAATTAAATGCATCAGTCTTGTGAAAGGTCCGTGTGGCTAGTGAGCAACCACTGCATCTTAATCCAACATCGTGCACAGGTCAGAGATCTTCTAGGCTGCAAGATGGAACTCCAGAGCTGATGTCATCTGGTGCTACAAGTGTGCTGCCGGGGCCTCGGGTTCTGCTTGCTGTATTTGGTGTGATATCAGAGCAGAAGATCAACAGCAGTCTAGAAAGACAATGCTTGAATCTGGGGAAGGTGAAGGGTTCTTTCTAAACTTCAAGAGACTTGGAAGGAAGGACAGATAGACAAATACAGCCTTCTCCCACTGACCCAGATAATTACAAAAGCCTCATATCACCCCTCACTACTTTTTGCTGTCTATTTTAAAAAAGCAGTCATTTTTGATGAAAAGTATGTATGCTAACACATAGTGAGTTGTGCACTAGATACATTGTTAAGTAAATGTGTCTTAACAATTCTGATTGCGCATTGGTTTTTCTCATGAAGAGATATAATCAAGATGAACAAAAGCTCTTCAGGGCTCCTCGGGAGGTTTTGAGAGTGAAGTCAATCTCCTGTCTAAGCCTGAGGTCCTCTAGGCAACACATAGTCTTTAGTGCTTAGCAAGGAAGTGCAGGAGTGAATGAATGAATGAATGAATGAATGAACAAGAATGTGAAGATATTGCTGGTTAAAAAAATATAGGTTACAAGGACTGGGGAGATGGCTCAGAGGATTAAAGAACTGACACAAATATGAGGGCCTGAGAGAGTTCAGATTTTCAGAACTCAGGCACATTAGCATGCATGTGCAATCCCTGTTGTGCCTAGCGCTAGATGGAAGTGCACACAGAAGAGTCCCTCAAAGCCCACAGGCCAGTTAGCCTGGTGTACAGAACAGGTGACCAGAGAACCTGTCTCAAACAAAGGGGAGGGTGACAAAAGACTCTAGAGGTTGTCAACTGGTCCCACATGTGCTCTGTGGCAAGTCCTAGCCCATACTCTCTCACATATGCACAGGAACACACTCACTGTGCACATCCACCTAACCACTCACACTGGGCTATATTTTAAAATATTTTAGAAACAGCTATAAGTAGTCTGGGAGGCTGGCTCTGTTAGGAAGGTGCCTGCTTGCCTGGCAGGCATAAGGACCTAAGTTCAACCCCAGAAACCAGATTTCAAAGAGCCAGGTGCAGTGGCAAGCACTTGGTATCCACGCTCTGAAGAGGCAGCGACAGTGAGAGCTAACAAACCCAAAGAAAACCAAACGGATGTCTGAGGAATGGGACCGAAGGCTTACACCTGTGCAGGCACACATGTGAACACACACACACACACAGGTGTGTACACACACACACACACACACCTATAAACCTACCATCCTCATTATTTCATGGAAACCAAAAGCTTGTCACCCAGGAAAGAACCCAGGTCTCGTAGAATGAGTAAGTCTACTAGGAATCCATTCCCTTGCCCAGAAAAACTATTCCCGGTCGTCATCTCTTCTTTGCCCTAGTCTGAGGAATACTATACTGGTTACCAACCTTGCAAGCATCACTTCAAAACTGCCATTCACAACACTCTCCGACCAGGAAGCAGGTAGTGGCTGTTTCAGGAGTGTCAGGCCACACCCTCTGTGGTGCAGCGTCTTCCCACATCACAATCACAGCTTGGATGTTACATAAACAAAGAAATGGTAGACAGCCAAATCCTTTTTAAGCAAAAAAAAGAAAAAAAGCAAACAACAACAAAAACAGGCTGTGGCTGTGGCTGCCTTTGGTCCTGAGCCAAACCCTGACCTAGCAGCTACAGAGGATTGGCTGGGATCTGAGAGACCCTTCCTCTCCGCTGACTGGTTTCTGAGGTTATCAAAACTGTAGTCATCACTAACTAACTCCCCAGTAAGTGGCTCAAGATCTTCTCCCCATGAAGGCAGTTGGTCTCCAGGGTGCACTAAGACCACCCTTGCAGGTAACTTAGGAGTGTCAGAGACATGAAGCCCCCAAATCTGCCCTGAAGGGTAATCTGGCATCCAGACAAAGATGTGGGGGAAGGCAGGTTGGTTGTCTGTCCCCCACTGACAGTGAGGGCTGTCTGTCACTGGAAGGGAGCTCACAGCAAAGCTCCTTCAGAAGGATCCCTCTCCCTTGCTCTGTACCCCCCCACACACTATAAAATTATAGAATTTTGGCTTGATTCAGAGGTGTGTCTAGGAACAGACATTTTCAGCAAACTTCAAGTCCCCAACTTCCCTCCAGAACAAAGAAGAGAGATTTTATTGTCTCCTCTGAAGTGCAGAGCTTGTTCATGCAGCCCTCTGCCCTTGTGGGCATATCTTCCCCACAGCCTCAGCTCTGCCCATCAGGACAGAGCCACGCACAGATGGTGGCAAAGGCAGGGGAGAAGAAGCGGCAGCGTGTCTGCCATGGGACTGTAGCGCCTCAAGCATATGGTCTGGAAGACTCTCAGGAATTTCACGGGACATTGCATGTGAGCGGAGACCCAGGCATCCACTCAGGAGCCAGGAGCCAGAGAAGGAGAAAGAGAGGCAGCAGAGCATAGGATCCCTTGGGAATCCTCATGGCAAATGCAAATGTGTGGACAACGTCAGGAGGTAAGGCTCTTGTTTAAAACATGTGAGCACACCAAAAAAATAAAAAAAATAAAAAACAAAACAAAACCTTGGAAAATGTGAGCCCAGATTCACAAAAGACACGCAGCAAGAGATTTGTTGTCACTGATAATAAACGTGTGGACACTGAAATAGAACACATTTTTCGTTTACCTCTTGTGGGGGGCAATACTAGTGTTGGTGGGAGTGCACAGAAGGGAACCCTCTTTGCGATGTGCTGGTGGGCTGGAAGATGGGTACACGTCAGCTTTCAATCATTCTGGGAACGCATACTGGGAATCATCAAAAGCACCCTTAATCACTAACTCAGTAATTCCACTTCCATGGATATGTGCAGAATAAATGAAGATTACCACCTCCCTCTGATGGAGCCGCTACCTCTGTGAGTGGAACCATGCTGCTAATAGCTTTGCCTGGCAGAGCTGCATGTCACGCACCGTGGACCACAGGCTAGAACGCCACTCTTTCTCCCACAAGTGGTACCGCAAACCGATATCCACACTGTCTCGGTTTGGGAGGATTTCCCAAACATAACAGCATTTATTTTTGGTTGAGTCAGTCCATCACTCAATCAGCTGGATTCTACACCTGTCACTCAAAACAGCCTCCATCTCTCCCAGCTTGGCAGTAACTTTAAATGGCATCAGCTGGTCTGCCACCTCTGCAGTTCACTGTCCCCAGATGAGGTGGAACTAGACAAAGTGAAGGACTGAGCCAGTCACAGGCCCCTGGGTGCCTCTCTCCTCGCTATCCCTGATCCTTTAGAGACCAAATGGAGTTGCCAACTAGAATCTAGACATTGTCTTCTGCTATGGCAGCCAGGAGCCACAGAAGGGCATGTCAGATGCCCACAGAATCCCTGCAGGACAAGGGAGAACATTCACCCATGGGGAATTTCCAGGACCTCTGGCCTTGTATCCCTAACTTTCCCAGGTCTCCACATACCCAGGTCTCTTTCATCAGCTCGCAGCAGCTATTCTGACACCTCAGGACCTTTCTTGTAGCCCTTCCTTCACTTCATATCCTGCACATGGTAGCTCATCTTTGGCTACAAGGTGAATCAAAAGTAGTTCAGGTTGGCATCGGGGCCAGGGAGGCAGGGGTCTGGTTGGACCATTTAGTACTGGCATCATCCTGAACATGTCACTGAATTTCCTGATCCTAAAATTCCTCATTCCCAACAGGAACATCATACCTGTCTTCACACCTCCTAGAGTGTCTGTGAAGCTGGAAGGAGACGTGGTGGCGGCAGGCCTTGTAAGACTAATAATATGCAAATTAGCTACTGTGTTAATGTTATTGTCACTACCAACAAATTATGCCCTTGCTACTTGGCATGGGAGAGGGCAAAGCCTTTGCAGATGACTGTGTAATGTGAGAAGGAAGGAGAGACTCCCCCAGAGAAAGCAGGGGTACCCTGTACAGCTAGGAACACACTAGAGAGGGCTGACACTAAGGCCTACCCAGCTTCATCCTTAGTTGTAGACCTTGGAGCCCTGCTCATGATCCTCTGTGGGTGAACAAGTGTGAAGAGGGAGAGAATGTGAACTGGGTGAAGGGAGGGGCATTGCATCATGAGGGTGAGGTGGCATGTTGGTCCTCTACGGCATATCAAAGTGTTATCCATCTCCCAAACATTCACTCCAAGGAGCCCAACAGACAGCCCAAGATGAAAATATAACCTATTAAAATGTTGATTAAAACTAAAACAAAAACATGCAAATAAAATCCAAGGCAGCAAAGTTATATGTAAAGGCTCCTGGTGCAGTTCATTAACATCCATCAGGTGGTTTAGCATAACACACTTGGGGGACGGTAGAGAAGGGAATTCAGTGCCACAGACACTTCTGGGGAACTTGTTTGTGTTAGTTAACTTTTCAGGCTGGCACAGAATAAACAATTGAAAATACAGAAATACACTTTCACACAATGTGAAGAAAGGTTACCTAAACCCTTCCCTTTCCTTGGTTTTGGCTGGAGAACCTTGAGTTTACAGACCTGTTTGTAGGTGAAGGACCTCAGTGCCCACCACCCCACACACACACTTTTAATTCTCCCTTCTCCTGTTCCACAGGGCAGGGATACTTGACTGTTGTTCTCTGGGGAGTCCCAAGAGAAGAGACCTGTTTCCAGCTCCTGGGGGCCTTTGGAAAGTCACACCATGTTAAAGCATTTGTTCACTGAAGGAATGAGTTCCCCAGGAGGCTGCTTGGCTCTGCCTGTGTATGAGTCCCTTTTGTGTCTTTGTGACTCCATCACCTGACAGATATAAGATTTCCCATGCCTCTTCTCCCGGTGTTTGAGTCCATCATGCCAGGGAAGCTGCGGTGGCCTTCATGGAGGCAGCAGGAATGTGTGCAGAGGCTCACAGGATGGCGAGGCAGGGAGCAGAGATGGCTGCGAAGGAACTGGTGACTGGGAATAATAACCTTAAAGGCCCACCTAGAGGGCCTGCCTACTTCAGCCAGTCCTGACCTTCTAAAGGCTCCACAGTCCGCCCTACCCTACAACAGTGCCACTATGTGGAGAAAGCATTCCAGTGAGTACAGAGGGCCCTTCAAACCTAATCCTAATGCTCTGAAGTATGTGGGTGGCTGTGACTTACCCTTATGTCATTGCTCCATCGTTACTTCCTCTGTCATTCGAATCCCACACTGTTTACAAGGAGCAGATGTGTCCAGGTCAGGTGACATTGCTTCCCAGCATCAAAGCCCTTTGATTTCCACCTTTCTAAGCCAGCCTTTTTGGAGACCCATCCTTACAAGGACTATTTGAGGAGTGCTTATTTTATTCAAAGCAGAGAGGTTTGGAGACCTCTCTGACCTCCAAATCCCTGTCCGCCTCTAACATCCTCCAGTTCTGAGATGAAAACCCCGCTGGGTTGGCCGCTGGCCTGCAGCTCTCACGGAGGTGCAGCATGGGAATCCCAGCTGCTGGCCGAGGTTCCATCTCCTGGAAAGCGTGACTTTCCATGTAAGATCTGTTGGTCAAAGAGCTGCACCTGGTCTAAAATGCAGGGCCACTCAAGGATGATGGTGCAAGCTACAGAGCTGTGTCCTAGCTGCAGGAGTTTCTGCGAGGGGTGCTGGGACCCCAGTGCCAGCTGGCAGCAGTCCCTTCCTGAGCTCAATGGGGGATACAAGTGTGAATCCCAGGATATCTGGTCCCTCCCAAGGGCCCAGGTCAAACCTCAGCATCTCTTCCTTCTTGTGGCCTGGCTGGAAATCCAAGGGGTCACTCTCAGGAGCCTTTAAGTGCAGGCAACCACGGTAGGGCTTGTGATTTTAGCCAGAAGAGAAATCCATACTGGACACTGCTCAAGTGTGTGTCCCTCCCTACCCCATCAAACCCATCTGCACACACAGAAACTCCCTTTTCAGAGGTAACATGAAGTTGAACATTTATCCTACGACACGGGAGTGGCTTCTTTCATTGCTATGTGGTGTTTGAGAAGTTGTTTCTCAACGAGGGAAAGATTGAGTCTGTGTTATTGTTTGACTCTTCAGAGGTGCCAAATGCCCATTTGAAAAGCTTTGTCCCTGGCCTTTGCTGGTTCTCCAGTTAGAACTGCCAGGAGATAGGGGTCTAAGAGAGATAGGAGTCTTGCTTCTGACCCCCCAGGAGGCAGTCATACCTCCTCACCCTTCTTGCATCATGTCCTGGATCACCATGGGGCCCAGAGCACTGAACCAAACCGCCGTGAACTGAATCTTTTAAACTGCTAGCCAAAATTAACCTTTGCTCCTTTTAACTATTGTCTCCCAGGAATTTTGTCACAGGGATGGAGAACTGTGACATTATCCACTTAGAGGAGATCTCCCCTCTGGAATATTACGTGCTCTGGAAAAGTCACACACTTAGAACCTGTCTTAAGGCATGTGCAAGTACTTGTGATGCAATGATAAGCAGAGGTAGCAAGAGACCAAATTATACACACACAAGGAATGCTATTTTTAATAGCTATATACATCTCCTTTCTGATGGCAGTGGTATGTAAGATCCACTAATGACCTGATATTTGAGCATATACATTGAAACAATTTGTAGATGCATTTTGATTTCAGAAACATTAAAGTATGAAAAACACATTTTTTTTTAAAGAAATGTAAGCATGAATTTACCACAGGAGCGCTCAGAGCCACTCAGAGCCCTGTATACATAAGACGGACCTGGGACACTTTAGACATTAATAGTAACTATCAGAGGTAGATATTTTAATTTTTTGCACCTGCATCAGTGTTTCTTAATTTTGTCACTGATGTGTGTGTTCCATGCATACTAATTTCATTCATCACGGAAGAAACTTTTCGTGTCGAACATTGAAGTCATACATAAGAAAAGCGCACACAGTCTTTTGACTCACCCATTGTGGCTCCTATCCCCCAGCCGAACACTGTTTTTAGCTCTTCTTCATTTCTCCATGTCCCCTCTGGCTCCTAAAAACAATTCCACTTTCCATTTCTATCTACCTGAAAAAAAAAAACCCTCCCATAATGCTACTCTGCACCTGCTCCGGGATAGCAGTATGGCCATGGTTTTAACCAGGGTCTACAAGGGGAAAAACAGTAGTTTCTTGGTGTGTGTCCCATGGGCATGCCTAAGACTTCAGATCCCATTCAGGATTCTAAGTAGAGAATTCTGTGCAGTGGACAAGGACATTTGGGACACCCACTAAAGACTGGTACTAGGAGACTGCTTGGGTTCTTTGAAATCATGGTACGCTTTGTGTTCTTTCTCAAACACCTAAAACTATTACCTCACTGTGTGCAGACAGAGCAGTAAGCCACTCACTCAAATTGCAAATGCGAGAACCAGACAGAGTGTCTGATTTGGTTGTTTGTGTACCCATGTAGGGAGTTGTGGGTTTTGTTGGAAAGGACACAGGAAGAATAATTATGTGTCACAGTTCTCCATAAAACCCGACCCCCTTGTCATATCCTCCACCTCCACCTTCCCAGCAAGCACCACACCTGTCCATCAGCCAATCTTGTCACCTAGATGTCTAGAGTATGTTCCACACCTGCCAATCTTTCTCATTTCCCTGTCACAGAGTCACCAGCTTCCTCCAGCAGCATCTTCCCTGGCCACTGGGCATCTTCTCCCGAGCCTCCTTGGTTCTCTTTATCTCCTTAAAGAGTTCTTGTGAGCACCCGATAAAAGCCATCCCTGATGGGCACAGGTAGGTTGCCCAAGCCCCAGTGGCAGGCCTCACACTAATCTGTGCATGGGCAGAATACATTGGATTCTGGGTTCTTAAAAATAAAAATAAAAAGAGGGTGTGAAGTTTAGAGGAAGGTGAGGTAGAGGCACCAGGGGAATTTGGGAGAGAAGGTGAGGAGGGATAGGATAAATATACATTGTATAAATGTATGAAAATTTAAAAAGTATAAAAATGTTATTCTTTTAGACGCTACCCACCCTCATATTGCCCTATTTTATACTCTGCTGCAGGTATGTTTGAGAAGAATCTTCAGACGTGCTTGTCTGTCTTTTTTTTTCCTCTCTCTCCTTTCGATTCTTTCTCCACACTGCATCCTTGCTTCTCAAGACTACATGTGATGCAGTAATGTTCAGTACCTACTGAAGATAATGTTAAGTCAGACTGGGCTCCAACACTTGTAGCCATGCAATCTTGAGGAGGGCTCCTCAGGTATGTCAGCCACTGATCAAATCTCTATTTTGCAAGCTCCTTTGCCCCAACCTGTGTGCTATGGGGTTTCTGTCATCCATACCTTGTGGGAGGTCAGAGTGGAAAGCTGGTGAAGGAAAGAGAATAGAGGAGGGCTCAGGATCTGCTCAGGACCACCCATCCCCAGGATCAGGGGCTGTGGAAAGATCCAGAGAGTCCCATGCCTTGTTCCTAAGAAGATTCTTTATCTCTTGTAATCAATCCACTTTCCAGACATTAAAAAACTATCTTAATACCTACACCATTTCTTAAGTGAATGTAACCTGTTCTCTGTGGGTTGAGAATGAAGTCACTCACTCAAGTCAAATAGCTTTGACCATAGCAGGAAGTCTGTATCCAAAAACTGAGCCTACAATTCACTTCTTGGTGCAGCAGAACTATCAACTCTCAGCTTAGCTACAATGGAGGTAAAATACTTTGGAGATGTGAGGGTCATTGAAGTACAGCCTTTATACAGTGAAATCCAATGTCTAAAAATTGTTCTTATTTTGGGCTTGTACCACAGTAAGAGCCAAGATTTTAAACTCTACTAAATACAAAACAAACAAAAAGACTTTATATATTTATGTTCATTTAAGAAAATACTAGTAGTGATGTATTATTTTGAAGTATACAATTAATGTTTGTACTTATTTAAAATTTATATTGAGAAAAATGTATTTTCACTACTGCTGTAGACGAGCATCCACGTCTGTTAAGTCTGTTAAATTGATTATTGTTTTATATCAAACAACTTTTATAATACTTATATTATTGTTATAATATTTTGTAAATTTTAAGGAATATAACAAAAAAAGATATTGTGGCTATTGAAGGGGGGGTCTCTGGGAGGAGTGGGGGTACAAAAGGGAAACAAGAATGTAATTTAATTCTATTTACTTAAAATATGTTTTTAAATGTTAACAAATTCAGATAAATTGAAATCATGTAACTTTTCTCATCATAATGCAATAAAAGTTTAAAAAAACATAAAAAAAAAAACCCTACTCTTTGGCTTGCACCAAAGATACTGAAAAAAGACCTCACACACACTTTGAGACACATTCATGGGACTGACTGGTTCTCTTCTATGGAGGGAAGTGTGCCTTGCTTCCCTCTTGCTGTCTCCTTCATCTGAGAACTAACATAAAGCACCTGCTTGCATCACAGATTTTGATCTCAAATTCCCTTCTTGGTGAGACTCCCTGGCTCCTGGGCTTGTCACTCACTGCTTCAGTAGACAGTCTCATTCCTAGGAAGACACCAGAGTGAAGGATGAAGCTCCACAGATCCATCTGTCTCAGACTATTTTGTGTCACCGTAGCTGCATCCTTCAGGTTAAAATGTTGGGTACCATACAAAGAAAAGAGGTTTATTTGGTTCTAGATACTTGTGGCTGCAAAGTGCAAACTGTATGGCTTCTAACTGCATCCATTGCATGAACCCGTGCATCTAACTGCATCCATTGCATGAGCCCATGCAAGAGAGCTCACATACTGGGATAGGATGTCTTAGATGCAGGAAGAGGGGCAATAGGTGCTCATCCTGTCTGTCTTAGGGCATCTATTGCTGTGATAAAACATCATGACCAAAACCAACTTGGGGTGCTCATGTGTGTGTGTGTGGTGGGGGTTCGGTTTACAACTTGTAACCCATCGTCTAGGGAAGGCAGGAACATGGAGGCAGAGTCCATAAAGTTAAGCGCCATGAAGGAGTGCTACTTCTTGGCTTGCTCCTCAAGGTTTACTTAGCCTACTTTCTTATAGTACCCAGGACAACCAGCCCAGAGGTGGCACTGCCTACAGTGAACCTAACCCTCCCACATCCACCACCAATCAAGATGTACCACAGGCTTTCCCACAAGTCCAATATTTTAGGGAACAATTTCTCAATTGAGGTTCCCCTTTCCCAAATGAAGCTTGTGTCAAATAGACAAAATTATAGAAGAAAACTTCCCTAACCTAAAGAAAGAGATGCCCATGAACATACAAGAAGCCTACAGAACTCCAAATAGAGGACCAGAAAAGAAATTCCTCCCATCACATAATAATCAAAACACCAACTACATTAAACAAAGAAAGAATTTTAAAAGCAGTAAGGGAAAAAAGGCAAGTAACATATAAAGGCAGGC
>NW_022196915.1:11729020-11747112 GCF_008632895.1 Mastomys coucha | reverse complement strand
CTACTAAATACAAAACAAACAAAAAGACTTTACATATTTGTGTTCATTTAAGAAAATACTAGTAGTGAGGTATTATTTTTTAAGTATACAGTTAATATGTTTGGAGTTATTTAAAATTTATATTGAGAAAAATGCATTTTCACTGTTGCTGTAGACGAGCATCTATATAAGACTGTTAAGTTGATTGTTGTTTTATATCAAACAACTTTTATAATACTTATTTTTATTATTATAATATTTTATAAATTTTAAGGAATATGACAAAAAAGATATTGTAGGTATTGAAGTGGGGGTCTCTGGGAGGAGCGGTGGTACAAAAGGGAAACAAGAATGTGATTCAATTCTATTTAATTAAAATATGTTTTTAAATGTTAATAAATTCAGATAAATTGAAATTATGTAACTTTTCTCATCATAATGCAATAAAAGTTAAAAAAAAAAAAAAAGAAAGTTTTTCTTTCCCACTCTGTACCCCAGACTGGCTTGGAACTCTACATAGCCCAGGCTAGCCTCAAACTCATAATAGCCCCTTTGCCTCAACCTCCAGGTTATGGAGATTACAGGCTTGATACATGAAAGTTTAGCAATGACCCCCAAGATGACCTATGGTTTCTAACTGACTATGAAATCACCCTCAGCAGGAACACCACTGGGAAGTTACTGTAGCAACGGCATCATGGCCTGGTGGTACAGACCCTGGGAGCATCTGTCAGCGTACAGAGAAGATCAGTGACCCAGAAGAGAAACACTGGAGGTGGGGGCAGTCAGGGGACCATGATCTATTTTTCCTTAGTATGCTTGTGTATTTGTGTTCATGTGAGTAATGCACACATGAAACCAGAGATTGATGTCATGGATCTTCTTCAGTGTTCTCACCTCACAGGCATGCACCACAGTGCCTGGTGGTTGTGTGAGTGTTGGAGATCAAACTCAGATCCTATTGCTTGCATAACATGTGTTTTATTGACTGAGTCCTCTTTCTAGCCAGAATGCTCTGTCCAGATGGTCCTGGGGACTTGGAGACATAGGACTCAGAGCACTTGGTGTATGAATACCAGGTAGTTTAACTCCAGGGAATTCTGGAAGGAGCTTTCATTCACACTTACTGATTTGGAGGAACTTCCAGAACATTTCAGCAGGTGAGCCTTGAACCCTCTTTGTTCTCATTGTGCACCTAAGGCAACTGAGGGGCAGAGCTGGGGTGGTAACCAGGCATTGACGTCTTGCTTTCCTCTGATGTTACAATATTCTGGAGCAAGATTCCCATATCTCTCTCCCAGCTGACATCTGTGTCTCCCACATGCCTGATATGTTTAAACCTTTCCCGAGGAGCATTATGTCACTTATAAATCAACTTATTTGAATCTAATCTTCATCTACCGTGTTTTTCTGAGCCAGTGCCATCAAGAAAGACCCTTGGCAGGTGAGAGAGACTAGAAGCAGAACATTTATTTTCAGTGTTTCCCCCCACAACTGGCAGTTTCCAATACTGTGAAGTCACACACACCATGAACTAGTCCTCAAAAATGATTGCCAGTGTACTATGGGAGGCATGCAAATGGGTGCCAGTCAAACCACCAGTGTAAAGTTATGAGGGGCCCTTACACTGTGGCAAACATGAGGCATGGTCTGGATGGTCAAGCTTCCCAGCCAACAGCAGAGAGGAGGCTGGGACCCCAGGAACTGTCAATCTGGGTGTTCCAAGAGCATCAGCCATAAAAGGTGCAACGCTGTAGTCTCTTCCTGGGCATGGACACTGTTCACATCCCCCAGCTTCTCTTGTGACAGGAATATTCCCAAACACAAAAGATGGCCTAGCCTTGCCTTTCCATTAGGCACAGCTAGGGGACTCCAGAACCCTCTGAGTCCAAGACCCAGTCTTGGAGTCCTCATAGTACTTGCAAAGCCCTGTGTGCAGTGAGCCCATGGAGGCCCCTGCCACTAGACCCAGGACTGGCATTATGTCAGCCATGCCCAGCATGGAAGTACACCCACAGCTCTGTCCTAAGGGCTTGAGGTCTCACCTGACAGCCTAGCAGCGATGAGCTCAGAACGTGGGCCTGACTGGTCTTCAAGGCCAAGCTTCTTCCCCATAAGTAGCTAGAGTAGAAAATCTCTCTAACACCCCCTCTAGACAAGGACACTAGCTGTCCCACCTTGAAAGCATTCTGTGAGTGGCCATGTCTCCGACATCATTGCAGAGAAGATGGGGCCCGATGTTTCCCATCAAAGTAAAAATGTACCTTTCCATGGCTTGAGCTTGGCAGAAGTGACAGAAGGCAGAAAGGAGTTCAAAGCTCATCTCAGGTGGATTCTGACTGTGTGGCATCTGGCAATCCCTCCCCTTCTCCGTGCCTAGTTTGTAAATCTGGAAAATGGGTACAATACTACTCATGGCTAACGAAGAAGTGATCTTTTATAAGATGCGCTCTATGCTTTTGTAGGTAGTAGGAAGTGTCCATGCTGTTTCTATGGTGGGTGTCCTTTGGGATACTAGATTGGATGTTCCTCTCCTTTAGAGGCACATGGATGATATATTGGGTCAGTGACTCCTGGACATTCAAGTGGTGACCCATCAATCACCCATCAATCCACGTAGTGGAGGGCTTGCTTTAATGGTGTCTCTCCCTTTCCTTGGTGAGCCATAAAGCTACTTGTTGCAAGTGACACCACTAGTAGGTGGGCTTTCCTTGCCTTGCCCTCTGAGATAGTGGGTGGAAGAAAACTTGTTCCGGCCCTACAGGACCAAACATGGAAGGCTGAGGTTCTTCTTCCATAATCTAAGCTGCCAGAAATAACTGCCACAGTCTAACCCAGGGCTGTAACTCTTAAACAATGCACGTTCTGATAACCCCAGATCTCTCCAAATGTTACACTCTATATTCTTCATGTAGGACACAGGACGTGGACACCCTGCCCTTCTCTCTCTCCCTCTCCCTAACTAAGCTGCATCCCAATTTGCTCTACCCTATTCATGACCCCCTTACACACACCTTTTGCTTTTCAAGACAGGGTTTCTCAGAGTATCCCTCGATGTTCGAAGCTCACTCTGTAGGCCAGGCTGGTCTTGAACTCACAAAGATCTGTCTGCCTCTACTTCCCAAATGCTGGGATTAAAGGTATATGCCACTAAAACCCAGCTTATTTACCCCCTCTTATTCCCTGTTCCCCCACTGCTGAGATCTGAGCAGTCTCAGTGGAACCAGTGTGAAGGCAGCGTGATGATGACCCAGGAAGAGTTGGGTGTTTGGAGCCCAAGCAACCTTTGACTACCATCTTGCACATCACAAATGTCCCACCCAGCCCGGGTAGAGCTGCAAGCTCCAACCCAGACACACACCACACTTCCAAGGAGATGGATGGGGGTCCAAAACTCAGCCTCATCTTAGACTCTGATAAATCTTCACCCCTCTAATGGGATCAGGGAGCTAAGCATAGTGTTTCCCACTCTCTTGTATTAAATGGGAGCTGGAAGGATTGTTCACATCTCTCTACTGTACAGAGGGGTAAACTTAGGGTCGGGAAGAATAGAGCTTGCCTGGTGGTACTCTGGGGTAGCAATATACAAGAGATCACATCCCTGCTGTCAGCATAAGCATGGAGCCCAGAGGCCATTGCAGGAGGCTTTTCTGCAACCTGAGATGAGCCTGGCTTAGTAGTTTGAGCAAAGAAGCAGCTCCCATTGATCTATGTCTACTCTCAAAGGACTGTAGACTCCTCCTACCAAAGACAGGACTTGGAGTGTTCAGATGACCCTGAGCATTCTATATGCCCAGAATAGCCCCTTGCCTTCTCCCCAGCTACTGGATCTCTGTGCAGGCTCTGAGGCTAGCACAGAAAAAAAAAGAGAATCTAAATCTCAAGCCTGGAGATAGGAGCCAGTGAGATGGCTCAGTTTGTAAAGTGCTTGCTGGGCAAGCATGAGGACTGGTATACCCATTAAGCTGGGGACTGTGGTTTAGGCCTGTGACTCTGGTGTTGGTGAAGCAACCAAAGGAGGATTCTGGGGTCTACAGGAAACTGTAGTCAGCAGTTTAGCTACAAGAGTGAGTTCCAGGCTCAACAAGAGACCCTGTCTCAGAAAAAAAAAATAATGATGATGACACTCAATGTGAATCTCTGATCTCCACATAGGCACACACACTTGTAAACACATATGTATACACAGACACATAATCTTCCACACACACAAACACTAATAATAAGAAGGCAATGGAAGGAGAAGCCATAAAAGTGTCAAAGGATGGACATACTAGGCGTCTCTTCTTGTCCTTCTACCGAAGCCACAAACCCCAGAGAGAACTTGGCTATGAAGGGATACCTTCCCATTGTGGTCCTTGCATCTTAGATGCTATCAGATAGGCCTTTCTGTCGTGGATGTCCTCAGTTTCTGGGACAAGCTGAGCTTGAACCTCATTGCCCCCTTAGCAGCTTCTCTAGTTTGAGAGGCCCTTGTGAGCCTTCTGACAAGGTGAGGACAGTCTCTGTGAACATGGAGCTGGCAGTCATGGTCCTGGCTGCTGATGTGTAGGTCACGTGACCCATGTGCCCTCTTTTGGACATTCTCAATTTAGGCACTAAAACTGTCCTCAACAAGCCAGGACTTTTGGATATCTACCTGTGGCCAGCTTGGGTAGCCCTGGTCTCATGACTCCACCTCTTTAGGTGGTCCACTTGCTATGGCTGGTATCACAATTCAAAAGCTACTGTGAACAAACAATAACAAAGGAGACCTTGGCACAGACTGGCCAGACATCTTCAGCCTCAAATTTAACATCATCCCTTTAGAGCAAGCCTCGATCCAGGCTGTTCCAGTCTTTCTGGATCTTTACTTAGGTATGTTGTCCGTTGTCCAAAACAAGCTACAGAGCTGAGCCCCAAGTTAAAAAGTATGGAAACTATTCTGCTCCACATGGACCATGGCAGGGATGGAGAAATGGAGAGGAATAATATTTGGGGCCAGTCATTCCAATCCAACCCACAGGCTCATCCCTAAGCTCCCTCCACACAGAAAGATGCTGGCTTCCAGCCATGGGTGATGTAATCTTCCTGTCTCCTGACTCTTCCCAGCGAAACCTGGTTCTGGGACCTGAACCATTTAGCTCTTTCAGCGCAATGCTCTCAAGTTTTCCCTATCCCTTGTTGCCTCCTCCTCCTCCTCTTCCTCCTCCTCTTCCCCTCCTTTCTCCTCCTCTTCCTTCAGCTAGCAGAAGCATCTGGAAAGGGAGGGACCATCTTGCATCAGCCTCTTCACCAGACTACCCTGTTGCCAAGGACATCTCCACATACCAGGCTCGGTCTCCATCCTGCCTGGCAGAGTCTGCTGGTCTTGATTCACTATCTAACATCATGCTTGTCACCTCAAGCCCTATAGTCTGGCTGCAGTTCCCCTGCATCCATAACCCAGATGTCAGCTGAAGCCTTTGGGCCCTAACTATTTAGGCAGGCATGACTTCAACCTTTAATTCTAAGCTCTGAAAAAGGCAACAGATCCCTGCCCTTAACTACCTCCTACTCCTAGAAGAATCTTGGACACCTCTCTAGACCAATCCTGTATCTCAGGAGTTCACAGCCTACGGGTGTGTAATAAATGTCAGAATTACATTGAGGCCATCAAGGGAAGGATGGCCCAACACTTCAAAACTCAAAACCTCACAGCCCACAAGATACCTCCAGCTCTGTTTTCTCATCCCTCCCTTCCCCTCCTTCCTGGGCCCCTCCCACAAGGCCCACCCTGCAACTCCTATTGGGTCCATCTGGTTTCTCTTGAACCAACATGAATCTTAGCTTCAGACTCAGGAGGAATTGAAAGGAATGATTTCCTCATCTCATTCCATGTCAATTACTCCTGACCATGCCTTAGGTCCCAGGGCCATGTCTGTCCCCAGCCACCCAGCAAGCTTCTGGGCTCTGGTCCCAGTTAAATGTAGGAAAGCAGAAAGCATGAGCAGACCTTCAAGGGAAAGAATTAAAAAAGAGTCTCATCACTTTAAAGACTATGCGGCTGACTCACATTGCATCCTGAAGTTTATAGCACTGTCTCCACAACACAGGGTGGGGGCTGGGGTTGAAGCTGGCTGACACCCGCCAACCTGGCTCCTGAGGCCCACCCACAGTTAGCCCCTAGCCCTGGTCCACAGACTTGGAAGCTAATAGAGTTTAGACTGTGCAACCTCTCGGAGCCTGGCTGTCCCCTCAGAAGCCGACCCTGCCTGACAAGTCATGTATCCTTTCAGAACCCTGCTCCTTATGGGGTAGTCTCCACGGGCTGGGGACATTAAGGAAAATACAAGAAGCAGGAACTGAGGAGTATTCGGAATCCTCTGAAACATGCTACCCGAGGGGTGATACCAGTTCCCTGTTTGTTGAGCTCAAGCAATGCCAGCTGATTTCAGCACACCCCTCAGTAAGTCCCTAATTAGGAAGGCAAGACACTGTCACAGGAGACACATGTCTCATCTCCATGCCCCTGTAATGGGTTTCTGGATCAGCCCAGCTGATGGCACATACTTCCTTCCCTGGCACAGACAAACATGGAGAACAGATACTCCTGCCCACTCCCCGGGCTGTGGACCTCAGAGTAGGCAGGGAGCCTGGTAGCTGCAGCAGAAGGGTAGAAAGGTTATCCGGCTGTGCTGAGGTCAGGGACAGAGGCCTGGGCTCAGCAGAGAAAGCCAAGTGCCTCATCCAGCTGCTACCGCTGTGAGCTGGGCTGCATGCTGGAGGCAGACGGTGCGGGGTCAGCCAGCCTTCCAGTGCTGCCCAGGCCAAGTCTGCAATCTACAGCTTGCCCTCCCCTCCCTTCTCACCGTAGGCTTACTCTCTCTGCCTCCATCACTGCCTCTTTCTACTCTTTCTCACTCTGCCTCTCTTCTTCTCTCTAGGTCCATCCACTTTTCCTGCCTTACCCGCCCCCCCATCTCTCTTACATTTTCTTTTCTTTTTTTCTGTTTTTTTTTTTGTTTTTTTTTTTTGCCTCTCTCTACCTCTTTCTGAGTCAAAAGTTTAGGGGAATAGGAGAGAACAAGGCCGAGTTTCCAAACGAATCCCAAATAAAATCACACAGGAACCTGCTATGGGTTTTGACTCTTCCCTCAAGTTCATTTTAATCCCTAACCCACAGTGCAATGGTATTGAGGGGTAGAGCCTTTAGAAGGTGATGTGGCTGTTGGGGAAGACCCTCATGAATGAGATTGTTTCCATTATACAGGAGGCTTCGGAGAGGGGAGGGGATTGCCTGCCCCTGCCACCAGAGGGACTTTGTAGAAGGTACTGTCTGTAATCTCAGAACTGAGTCTTCTGCAGACATGGAGCCCACCAAGGGCTTGGTGCCCCTGGGCAAGGGGAGCTCCACAGTCTCCGGCCCACACTGGCACCCGAACAATCTTCTTTTGGGCCCTCATCTGCTTTGGCAGGGCTCCAGTGCATAGGCACAGGTGGATTTGGGGATCTGCTGCATGCCTTAATGTTCCCTGTGGGCAGAGGCAGCCCAAGCAGAGGGCCAGGGTGGATGATGGCTGTAGCCAACTGTACTCACCGGAGGGCAAAGTCAGTGCTGAGCCCGGGATGACTGTCAGTCGCCTGTCACTGTAACAAATGACCCTAGAAAATCGGCTTAGCAGAGGAAAGGGGTCGCTCCAGTTAATGTTTTCACAGCGAGAGTGTGTGCCAGAGGAAGCCGTTCCCTTCATGGTGGCTAGGAAACAAGTGGAGGTGGTTTGTGCACACACTCCATGGGATACATTCTTCCCATAAGATCCCACATTTTGAAAATGATACCACTTCCTAGTAGCGCGATAGGATGATAAATAAGCCTTCTCCACACAGATCTTTGAAGGACAGTCTACATCCAGCCTGTCATTGCTTCAATAAAGACACTTACCCTCAAAGGCTCATGCATGAAGGGCCTGGCGACACCCAGACAACTTTAGATGGCTCCTTCTCCCTCAGTAGATGCATCTAAAGCTACGTGGACCACCAGGAAGTGAGGCCTGACTAGAAGAAGCAGGTCACTGGAGGCACATTCTCAAAGGGCCTATCTCCTGTCCAATTCCTTCTCTGTCTGCTTCCTAACTACCGTGAGGTGAGCAGCTCCCCTACCACAGGCTTGCACCAGGGTATAATCCCTGTGCACCAGCCCCGCCCCCGATGGTTATGCGATCGTGGACTGACACCTCTGATATAGTAAGCACAAATATTTTCTTTCTCAATTTGGTTTTATAAAGCGTTTTGTCACTGCAAGGAAGGCTAACAGTCTATACCATTTATCCGTGTGTGTGTGTGTGTGTGTGTGTGTGTGTGTGTGTGTGTATTTTGACCAATAGAGGCAGAGAGACTTCCAGAAGCTTCATCTGAGAAGCACTTGGCATTTGCTCCAGCCTAAGAACAAGGAAAGGAAGGGAACATGGCAAGAGACAAAACTAGGAAGGGGCAGGACTTTGTCACACGTGGCTGGATTCTGAAGAGAAGCCACAGGGAATGCAGGAATTGGTTTGGAGGCCCCTGTCCCTCTGTGAGCCAGGAAGGATGACCCTGTCACTGTCAGAGGAGAAGAGGAGTTTAGAAAGAGGCTGTCTTGACAATCTGTCAGCATAAGTAGAAAGAACATCAACTCAGTTCTCCCCAAAGAACATCAACTCAGTTGCCCACAAGACTCATGAAGGGGAAGGACCTCATTACAAGCTGGCTTCCTTCATGCGGGAGGTTAGTATGAACCACAAGGTGAGCTCGGTTTCTAAATGAAGAGGGCAGTTTGATTTGACCATGACTTTCCCCATAGTTCAGAGAGGAGATAGCAGCTTTGAGGATGAGGTTTGAGATGTCAGTGGAGGATGAAGTAAAAGAGACACCTTTGGAGGTAGGTAGTCCCCCTTGGGGGCTTCTTGTGAGCCTGTGCTATGATGCCTGTGTTTTCCCCAGTATGTGCCCAGTGCCTCTTGCTCTGGCTGCTCCACACAAGAGGAACTGACTGGCAGCATCACTCGGTGAACTAAGAGAAGGTAGTTGCCCATGGGCATAGAACTTGTATACACAAGTCTCTTCTGCCACCAGGGAGACATTGCTCCTCCTTCCCCTTGGAATCCGAAGCCGGAGACCTGGAAGTAGAGAGAACCTGAATGTGAATGCTACACATACAAGGAGAGGCTTGGGAATGTATTCACAGGCAGAGCCTGATCAGAACACTGCAACCTATGGCAAGTGCACTGCCATTCTAAGGGGAGGACCAGGGAAGCTCCTGGAAAACCTCTAGAGTGGGTGCTGGAATCCAAATGAGAACATGACGCTCACTGACTCCCTCAGCCTGGACACCTCCCCTGTGAGGATAGACACTACAGCTTGCTTTCCAAATGAGGAAATGGAGGCTAAGATAGGCAGGGGTCAGGGTGAATTCTGCACTCAGGCTGAACCTCTCTATGCCCTGAGGCTTACGTCTTTCTTTGATCCTGTCTAGCAAGGTAGTGGATTCCCCCTTATACACTTGTACACATGATGTGGGCATGAACGGTACACGTGTTCTTTCAGCATGCCTGCATACACACACATGCACATACGGAGGCACGAACAAACACACAGGCATTCACACATATGCACATTCTCACAGATGCACATATATGTGTCCAGAAGCACACATGCATGCACATGCAAAATGCACACGTGTACAGGCATGCACATATACATCTAGACACACTTATGTACACATGTTCATGTCACACAAACACATATGTAAATGTGCACGTGATTTTGAAATCTCTACTGGCTCCCCTCTCACCCTGTGCTGCACAGAACATGAGTAGATTGGAGCAGTCACTAATCCCTTTCATTTGGAGGCTTGCAAATGACAGGCTCAGTCTCTATCACTGCCAGGGCTAAACCCCAAGGCTCTCCCTGGTGCTTGAAGAAGAGTCAGGCTGACCCACTTTCTCCAGCTAGTGCCTGTCTCCAGGCTGCTCTGGCTGTGAAGCTGTCAGTCTGGTAAATATCACAGGCTCAGTAGGGCGGGGTCTTGCTTCCCAGGCTGCTCCTCTTTGGCTGCCCAGCCTGGCTGATCAAACCAAGCCCCAGGGTCCTGCCCTAAATGCTAGAGTTCAGCTGCCCTTACATAGATGGGGGTTTGTCCACCCAGCATGCCAGCATCCACAGATGCCCCTTCCCAAACACATTAAGGACACCCAGGCCTTCAACAGTGTTTCCTGAATGCCCAGCTGTGTCAGGTGTACCAGGGCCTTCACCAGACACAGGTTCTGCCCTTGGGAAAGGAAATGGTCAGAAACCAGAAGGCTGCAGCAGAAGGGGAACCAGGAGTCCTCTGGGCATGGAGGAAGGAACAACTCATTCTGCACAGTGGTGCGGGGGGGGGGGGGGCTCTAAAATGCTTTAGAGTTTGGGCTAGAATTCAAATTAGAACACACTGCTTCTAGAATGAAGGAAGGGCATCTAAGGGAAACACACAGTACTGGCTAAGGCCTGGAAACAGCAGCGGGGCAGTGAAGAAGAAATGGCTGGAAGGTGGAGAAGCCAAGCCCTCACATTCTATGGTTCAATTTCGAGGGCACCTTTGTCCTCCAGATATGGGGCAGAGGTTTTAGAAAGAAGCCTGCAGTATGAGGACCATCCCATCCACTGGCTCTAGTCTTAGCCTGTGCAGTGGTGCTAGCACACATCTCAGCTCTCCTCTTCCCTAGAGATGATACCCCCCCCCTTCCCCAACCCACCACAGCCTTTGTGCCAGCTCCTCTCCTCCCCTTCCTAGAATTCTATTTCCCATCATGCACAGTGGACCTTCTAGCAGATATCAAACCCTTGTCACGAGGAATGATGGTAGCAACACTCCTCCTTAAGGGTCACTCAGGCTGGAGAGAGAAGAACTCAGTATCACTCAGTGCCTTGGGGCCCAAAGTTAGCTTGCAGGAGAAACTGACTCAGAGCGAGACTTTGACCCGTGGCCTCAAGCTTCCCAAAGCCAACGTCAATGAGAACAGCAGAGTGTGCCTCTCCAGAGCTGGGGACTCCAGGTCATTTTCGGGAAGAGGAAGGGCACCTCTGAGCCTGGAGCTGGCATGTTTGCTCTGAAAGACATTGTGGTTTTCTAGGCCGTCCTCACCACTGTGGACATGGCTGTAGAAGGGCCTGGGCTGGGGGGAGGTAGTCAAAGCTGTGCCCTTGGTGCTGGAAGGTTGGAGGCACTTACCTACAGTTACAGTTCTTTGGGTGCTCCAAGGTGGGGGCTCTTTTGCTCTATGTTGCGGGTGGCACGGTCCTCATGAATCTTGCTTATTCTGAGGAATGAAAAAATCCAACTGAGCTAGAAGATGCCTGTAGGGTGAAACAGTGGCTGACGCAGGGCTTCGCTTCTTTCCATGTACAGTCATCTTCTCTCAGATGCTGGCCGCAGGCAGCCGCTGCCCATCTCTGTTTCCTGTCACCAGGAGTTAGCCTTGCGTTTATTGGAGTTTAATGCTCATGCGACCCCTCATATAGGATGTTTCCCTTACAGTTTCTCATTCTCACAATGGTGTAAAATCAATACCCATTTGGTAAGGATGGTGATTCTGAAAATTTGAACTTTGATGTCTTCTTAGGCTGTCCAACTTCTCCACCGAGAGTGGGCACTGTAAACACTTTTCACATTTTCCAAACTAAAAACTCACTCTCACACTGGGCATGCTGGTGCATGCCATTAATCCCAGCACTCAGGAGGCAGAGGCAGGCAGATCTAAGTTCAAGGCCAGCCTGGTCTACAGAGTGAGTTCCAGGACAGTCTCTGGATGTGCAGAGAAACCATGTCTCACAAAACAAAACAAAACCAAACCAAACCTTTACTCTCCATACTTTAAAAAGGTCATGGGTGCGGAGAGGTGCCTGGGCTATGCAAGTCATACAGATTGTCAACAGAGCAGAGTGCAGCCCCAGGTCCCTTTACTCTTCCTGCAGGGTCTTTCTACCTTTGTCCAGAGCTTCACTTTCTTATGTCATTCTTCCAAGTGACAGCCAAAGGTGTCAGCCATCAAGGACACCATAGAGTTACTCCTTTCTTATGAGGAACTGAGGTAGGCTTCACTGGGCACCCCAAATTTGAGCCTCTTTGGTGTGAATAATTGCCCACCATGGGAACCTTCTCCACATTTAAGTGGTAAAAGAGCCAGTTGCACCTGTCTCCTTTCTCCAAGGACCCCCTGGGTTGCCAGCCCACACTTTGCCCTGTGTGCAAGCTCAATGTCATTAGGTTGTCAGTTCCCATCAATCTCCCTCTAAGTGGGAATGAATTGCATGGTGATATTTGAAGAGTGTGGTTATAGAACCCAGCATGCATTCCCAACACTGACCCTTGGTTATTTCAGACTTACTGTAAAACGTCCCAGTGTGCACACCTGAGTCTAAGAGGCTACCACTGTCACCAGCATCCACATGCCAAGCAAAGAGATGAGCACTGAGAAGAGTCTCAGCTCTTCCACTGCTATCTCCTCATCTGCTCTGCATTCCACCATGGGTACCTGCATCTCACCATACATATCTACATTCCACCATGGGTATCTGCATCCTACCATGGGTACCTACATCCCACCATGGGTACCTGCATCCCACCATGGGTACCTGCATCTCACCATGGGTACTTGCATTCCACCATGGGTACCTGCATCCCACCATGGGTACCTGCATCCCACCATGGGTACCTGCATCCCACTGTGGCTACCTATATCCCACTATGGGTACCTGCATGCCACTATGACTACTGTCATCCCACCATGGGTACCTGCATCCTACCATGGGTACTTGCATCCCATCATGGGTATCCAGAGGGAGATACTAGTGGCACCTAGAGCTTCAGATATCTTCAGGGTATAGCCCTAGCCAGCTGTTCTTATTCTCCTCCCTCAGAGGTCCATCATCAGTCAATGTGTAGGGACAGGTAACTGAACCCATTCTCATCAGTTTAACCATCCAGGGTTTCCACACAAGGACCCAGGGAACTCCAGAGTAGAAGACTGAGACACAGGATGCCACCCTGAAGACAGCTCCCTAGAAACCTTTCCTCCATCATAGTCAGAAATCTGAGACCCCAGAATGCTCTCAAAGAACCACACAGTCCCTGCTGGGACCTGGGCATCTGATGCTGTTGCTCCAGCAACTGCTCCAAGGCTGGGACAGAGCTGAGGGAACAGATCTATAACCTCTGACAGGACTTTCTGTTTCCTCTAGAAAATACACATCCCTTTTGCTACATTAAATAATATTTATCTGGACTTGCATTTAACTTAATGTCCAGATTTATTTACTTTGTTCTGAAACTTTGTCTTGGGCTATGAACCAGTAAGGGAGGTGAGGTATAGGGCAGAGGTGTGAGGAATAGGATCACCGGACTCACATATCAAAGTACTTCAAGAGGCACAGATAGCCTAACAGCTAAAAGCACAGGTCCTAGGGATACTCATGCTACCTGACCCCTGATGACACAGTTAGGTCTTGAATATTAGATATCCTTCACATTATGAATGTTTGGGTTCCCAGTCAGTGACACTATTTTGGGGGCGACTCTGAAGACTTGGGAAAGTAGGATCTAGCTGTAGAGGTTTCCCTGGGTGTCATGTCCTCGGTTCCTCTCTTGTCTTCCTTGCCCCTTCCTCCTTCTCCTTCTCCATGATGAGGAAATAGCCCTGCTCTATGCTCCCACCGCCATGATGCTCTACCTCACCACACCCAGAATCTTAAAGCCAAATGTTCATGGACTGAACCCACTGAAACTGTAGTCTCTTCTTTAAGTTGTGGTTCCAGATGGTCCTGAGAGCAATCTATAGTTGCTATGCTTTTGGTTTCAAATGCAAGAAGCAGATAGATGGGAGCACGAGATAGACACCAAAGCATCATCAGTCAAGTGTTTACAACATCCCAGAGCCTGATGGAGAGAGAGGGAAATACCATCAAATAGGAGGCTGACACCATTAAACAGAAATTGGCTGAGAAAAAGTGGTCAACTGGAGCTGATAATGGAGAGCTCTATGTCCAAGGATGAGCTCCCACAGCTTCCATTTCTGCTGTTAGCATTTGCATTTCAGGAGATAATCAACAGTAACAGTTGTTGCAAACAGTTTACCTTCTGGCTGCCCTCAAGGACACAATGTTTTCAACCCTCTTAGCTGCTGCCTGTTCTTCCATCTCCCCACCACAGAGCAAGGAGGGCAATCTGCCTCAGGACAGGGGTTTTGAAGAACACTCGACATAAATATAACTTGAGTTTTTGAGGAGTAATGGCATCCTCACTCCCAAAGTTGACTTTTAAGGAACTTAAAGAGTACATGACAATTCACCAACACAATGTGTGTTGTAATTGTTTATGCCACCTTGGCCGCTTTCATGCAAAAGGAACCCACCCACCTGCTCTTCCTACATGCTGGTCTCTGTGTCTAGGCAATGGGTGATGAGAAGAGCAGCCAGAAAATGCTTAGAAAACAACTTGAGCTAGAGATATTCTCCCTAACTTCCCTGACCAGTGACCAACATCAGTTATATGAAACCTTAGACTTGTTGTCTGAGCCAAGATCAGCATTTCTCAGCTATTTCTCACTATTGGTATTTGGGGCTTGTGTTAGTTACCATGTGCTGTACATCAAACGAGAATCTACTTCTGGAAAGAAGGGTCTATTCTGGCTCACAATTTGAAAGGGTATAAATCCATCATGCCAGGAACAATATTATGGCTAAAGAGCTCTCAGCTATAACTCCTCACTTCCTCCCATCCTGACAGGACAAGACACACATCATAGAGAGTAGAGCCTACTGTTTTCTAAGTATAGGATTCCATCCCGTGAGATGAAGCCATTCATTGTCATTTCTCCTGTTAAACTTCTGGGAAAACTCTCTCACAGATACATCCAGAGGCATGTGTTTCCTAGGCAACTTCAAAGCTAGTCAGGTTGACAGTAAAGATTGACCATCACAGAGTCAGATGACCCATAGTTCCAAGGAGTGCCTGTATTATATGACAGAGGGCCATGTTCCTGATTTCTACTCACTACCTGCCAGTAACTTCTTCCTGTCTCTGCAACTAAAACAATCAGAAGTGATTCCAGACATTGTCAAACATTTCCTAGGTGACAGAAATCACCCTCAGCTGAGAACCACAGCTACAGAAGGTAGGGGTAATTGTATCTGCTCACAGTCCAAATACGTAGGGTAGATAATACATAGAATGCAACAGTTATCACAATCTAGACCCCATTTGAGCCACTCAAGCCCCTGAATGGCAAAAGCTGTTTAAACCTACTTTAATGCCTATGAGTTGCTCAATGTTACCATCCCCCAATTTGGCTAAACACTCATAGAGTTGGCATTTGGGGTTATCTCTTGCTCCAATATCTTATTTGTGAAAAATGACTGCTGTTCCTACCTTTTTCTCCCTGTGCCTTTGAGGTTGTCCCCAGTGTGGAAAATAGATCTGCTTTCTTCATTTCCTCCAAAATCTGGCTCAAAGAAGTAGTTGGGCATACAGCTGATCTCGAGGGTCATTTGGGCTGGAGTCTAGAGGTCCCAAAGTCCCCCATGCCAGTCATTGTTTGCTCTGAGCTTCAAGGTGTTTCCATGTCACAATCTCAGGATTCTCTTGGACTAACAAGGTAGAGCTCTTGCCATCCATCCAAGCCACAAGCTGTCTTTGAATAAGGTCCCTTCACAGCTGTTCTCTAAGGGACCTGAACTGGGGAATGGGGTGGGTGCCCTCCCAAGCATCCTCCAAGTCCTCACTGATGTTGCCAGCCCCCAAGAATGCTGACTACAATAAAACATGTCAGCTTTATGCCTGCACGGATGGATCCCCAGGCAAGAAGGCAAATTCTTCCCATGTCAGACACAAAGGAAAATTCCAAGGTAGAGCAGCACACGGAAGCTGAAACTGAACAGCCCACAGAAGCATCAGAGCTGAATAGAATGCTCCTGAGTTAGTACCCAGGAGAGACAAGGAGGAGAGGCAACAGACCCACCTCACAAAACAGGGAAAGCATGTTAATCTTTCTATGTGGGGCAAGAGTCCTAGAAAAGCTGACTTTCTGAGCTCAGAAAGCAGAAAACCTCCACGCACTGTTCATGAAGTGAACCCACAACCCTTGAGGTTGAATGAGAAAGGGGGCACCAGAGAGAAACTCAGATACTAAATCTATGCTGTGTGCAGCAGAAGCCCCCCAAGCTGTACCTTCACTAGCTAGGAGGCTCCAGGGAAGAATAGCAACCGCAGAACTTGTCCACATGCAGGGGAGACCCTATTTCCTTGCCAAAGCTAATGGGGAAAGTTACATTTTTCTCACAGGGCACAGAACTTTCAGAAGCTGGTGTTGCCATCACAATAGTTAAGCAGACAAATAAAGAGGAGGCCAGGACAACCATTTCTTGTCATGTCCTAACAGAAGATGGAAACAGAGACAAAGAGGATGGAAGAAGGGCCATCTCTGTACAGCATCTCCTCCCAGTCCTTCAGAAACCAAACGGCCTATGATTTCTTACAGTGAAGTGTTTCCTGGAGTCTCTGAATCTCAAGTAGGATGTATATCCACAAGTGCTCATGTTTGAAGAAGAGGCCAACCCACCAGAAGCTGATAGAAGGCTCTAGATGTAGAAGGATACTGTTTAAGGTCCAAAGGAATGGAGAACACTACACTCAAACAGGCAGGTGGAAAGCTGAGGCTGAGGAAGTGAATAAACCTCCTTGCTTTTACAACTGGAAAATCTCTTAAGTTATAATTCAATAAATACAGCATAAAGGGATATTGTATATAGTTACATGCCAGCCAGTGGAGGAGCTAAAAATACCCAGTAAACTTTGCAAGTTATTGGAGAGGAAGCCAATACATAGTCCAAACCACAGAAGGCTAGAGCATGAAGCAAGACTTCTCCAGGAAGCATTACGATTAGTGAGTATTATATAACAGGACCGAGGCCAAATTAGCCCCAATATATCATCAAATATAATGGGATAAGCTCATGAAGTATTTAAAAGATACTATCATTGGGGGACCAAAAAGTGAAATAATCAACCCAGGTGGGAAAAGAATTTGAGTCCCCAAATCAGGCCTCAACATTACCTTTGAATGGTCACACTGAGGTAAAGAGGTTCAACAGAGGGGCCTAGACTATATTCAAGATGGCAGCAGATGTGAACATTTGTTTCCGTTGTTCCCAAGATCTCCCTAGAGCAAGGAACGCCACATGTGTGCATCCTTCTTGCTGTACAGACTTTTAAACTAATTGAACTGGAATTAACAGCTCAGAAGAGCCACTGGACTCATATTGAAAGACACTCATCTATAAACTGTCCAGCCCCATTAAGCCAGTAGGGAAACACAAACTAAGCCCCAAGTTTTGATGCTTACATGAGGAAACTCTAGTTTGCTCTCTGTTGTAATAAACACTATGATAAAAAGCAAATTGAGGAGGAAATGGTTTATAAAGCTAAGGCAGGAACTAAAGCAGAGACCATGAAGGAACATTGCTTCCCTGCTTGCTCCTCATGGCTTTAGTCAGCTTGCTTTCTTATATAACGTAGGCCTACCTTCCTAAGGATGGTACATCCACAGTGGACTGGATCCATCAGTCAATAATTAAGAAAATGCTCCTTCCCCACATATCCATGTAACAATTTGATAGAGGGAACTTCTCCAATTGAGATTTCCTTTTCCTGGGTGTGTCTAGGTTTGTTTAAAGTTGGCACACCTAAGTGCAACATGCTGAATACTAAAAGATCAGAGACTGTCCATGCAAAAGGAGAGTATGGGCCATATTGTTACACTAGTGGAAATGTCAGTGTGTAGAACCACACTAGCAAACATACTGACATTATCTCATAAACTGTGAAAACATTTGGGGGCCAGGGAGATGGGTCAATGGTTTAAATGTCTGCTGCACAAGCATGAAGATGTAGTTCAGATTCTCAGCATCCACATAAAATCTAGAAGTGGAGGTACACATCTGCAGCTCCAAGCCTGGAAGGTAGAGACAGATGGATCCTGAGGGCTTATTGACCAGTCAGTTCAAGCTAAAATGGTGAGTTTCAGGTTAAGTTAGAGACCCTATCTTAAAAACCAAGGGGAGGGAGGGAGGGAGGGAGGGAG